>NW_007257532.1:0-50673 GCF_000164805.1 Carlito syrichta | reverse complement strand
CGAGGCTGCGGTGGCCGGGAGCGGCCACTGCACTCCAGTCTGGGCGACAGAGTGAGACTCCAACTCAAAAAAAAAAAAAAAAAAAAAAAAAAAGAAATAAAACTAGTAAAAGTTAAATCTGCAATATTTAGCCAATTTATATTTAAATATAATTGGTAAAATAATTAGATAAAATTTACTATAAATGTAATTTTTAAAAAAGTCTTGAGCCCTTGTGTTGTTTTATTCTTCAATTTATATTTTCATTATATAACTAGCAGAATTTTAAACTGTGAGTTCTTCATGAAAAAATAATAATTAGCATTTTACTTTGCTTTACTTATAATAAGTTTATTTTTCTTCACGATGCTTCTTTTACTCTCTTTTTATATTTATGTATTTATTGTCCTAAGGATATGATTCTGAGTGGATGAACCGTTTGGCTGCTGATTTAATTTTTTTTTAGTGTGATAGATATTATGTAATGACTGTAAAGTGATAGTTATTTTTTAGTCAAAAAGATATTTGCAAGAATAAACAGGTTATTTAGAAACAAACTTTCTGTCAAATGGAAAAGCAAAATAGATTAGAGAATCAGGGATCATTTTTTTACTGTGGTAAAAAAGCCATTTCTTGGCCCAGTGCGGAGGCTCAGTACTTTGGGAGGCCAAGGTGAGAGGATTGCCTGAGCTCCGGGATTTGGGACCAACCCTAGCAATTTGCTTGGACTTCATCTCTACAATAAACTAACTGGGCATGTTGGCATGTGTCTGCAGTTCCAGCTACTTGGGAGGCTGAGGTGGAAGGATTACCTAAGTATTATCATTCCAGCAGGTCGAGGCTGTGGTGGCCGTGAGTGTGCCACTGCACTCCAGCCTGGGGGACAAGAGTGAGACTGTAACTAAAAAAAAAAAAAATTCATTTCTCAATAACCATATATGCCCAACATAAACAGATGTAGAATGATTTATTAAATATTTATAGCTGAAAATCAAATTTAAAATAGTTTGTGATATTTTAACATCTGTAGATGTAATGTTATTAACCAAACACAGCATCATTCCACTTTTGTATAATAAAATCATCTTTAACTCAACTTTAAGCATTAATCATAGATAAAATAAATATAAGAAGTATCAAGTCATCATATTCAATACACAAATGACTTAGTGAGCTATTAAGATAGACATGAATTATAAGAGTCACATCTTATAACTGGGATGGGCTAATAGGGATGGGATTTATATGGTCCTTAACAATACCAATTGAAAAAAATATATATCAAATGATGGTCCCCATGACAATGAAATCAGGTGATGATAGTGTTGAGTAAAGGAAAAGTCACTGTGTAAAGAGAAACAAAAAGAGGTAAATCTTATAATTGCCCTAGCATACTGCCCTGAGAGAGCTCCTAGTACTTTTGGTGTAGAAATTGGAAGACAGATTTGACAAAAGATAAGCAATGCATTACTATCCAGTAAGTTACATTTTTTAGTTAAAATGTTTTGCTCTAAAACGAAATAGGGTAATTTCATTTTACTATCACTAGTCAGCAAAGTAACATCTGTTTTTCTATTCAGTTTAGTGTCTGAGATTCAGATCTGGGATAACTATAAAACAAAATTATTCTATAGAAATAATATGCATTTATATGTAAAGGAATCTTCTGAACTTGCAATTATTGAATCATGTAGTTGTAATTTGATATTTTCTAAATATGTGTGATATCACACATAAAATTGTTTGCACAAATTTCATTCCTTAATTTGAAATCCCGGTCTAGCCTCTGTAAGTCTATATTCAATATCACATCTACGTCAGCAACAAAAGGCAGTTCATATTCTCTACCCTGTTTCTGAGTCTTTCTAATAATGTTGTACTTCTAGATAACTTGCAATTTACTATGCAAACACTTTGCTTATTTTTTGCTCCATTACTTTGTGTAACTATTATATAAAAAATGAATTTTAGGTAACATAAAAACTAACCTGAGTTTGTACTTCCTGAAGTGTCAGGTCTATGAGTCTGTAACCCACAAGGTAAGAAGCATTTTGCTCAAGTACGTAGCACAGATAAATAAAGGCAATTATTTGGATTATTGAAAATGGATTAGTAGTAAAATGAACAAAACTACTCGATTACTCTGTATTCTTGACTGTCTTAATTACAAAGATAATCCAGTTTCTGTATTGTGCTTCATAAAGCATTTTAGAGGTTCAGTCTTTTCTATTTTAACAACTAGTGAAATAAATAAGTTTATGATGACTTTATATATTTTTCTCATTGGGACAATAAAAATCAGTTTCAAAATAACTTATTACGTGTAACATTGGATGAGCTTCCTCAGTGTTGTTTATATACATTCTTATCTTATTGGTAAACATTTCTAAAATAAAACAAAATATCAGTGGCATTTAATATGTTTGCCAATAATCTGAATAATTTTGATACCAAAAGCAAATATTTTCTTATATAAGTTAGTTATATCATACTAAACTGGAGAAAGGGAAGGAAACAGTGCAAGAATAGATAGAGAAAATGGGCAGAACATAAATATCTTGCTGTTTTGATGATTAATTCAGGTAACCTTAAATGTCTTTAGCCGACGTAATTAATTTTTTTTTTTTTTTTGAGTTGGAGTCTCACTCTGTCGCCCAGACTGGAGTGCAGTGGCCGCTCCCGGCCACCGCAGCCTCGGCCTGCTGGGCTCCGGCGATCCTTCCGCCTCAGCCTTCCAAGTAGCTGGAATTACAGGCAGGCGCTACCACGCCCGGCTGATTTTTTGATTTATTGTAGAGATGAGGTCTTGCTACCCAGGCGGGTCTCGAACCCGCGGGCTCAGGCAATTCACTCACCTCAGCCTCCCAAAGGCACGGGATTACAGGCTGAGCCACCGAGTCCGGCTAGCCGACATAATTTCTATCGATCATGAAGAAAGTTGAAATTCATCAGTTAATTTTACCAGAAGCACAGACTATTCTATGCAAAGAAGATCCATTAAGAAAGTCATATCATTTTCCTGTTAAATTAACCTAGTATGCTCATTCATGTATATATAAAACAGAAAAATTAAATATTTTAAAAACTGATGGATCCATAATTATATAAATTATATCTCATGCACATTACAATTTGATACAGCATGTGCCTGTTGAAGTGAACAAAATTTTAATATAGTTCATTAGCCTTCTAGTTACTTATGTTTTGATTGTGCTGTCATTATTTAGCATTATTATGTCATTGACAAATATGAATTTTATTTGAAATAATTCCTTCATATGTTTGTTTTCCCCTTTTAAGATTTAGAATTTAATTTTCTAAAATTTCATACAAATAATTTTCATCATTTTTTAATCCATTCTGATGACTAAGGAATATCATTCATGGACCTTTTTATGTTCATCCCACAGAAATTTCTAAAATGAAGTAATATGTGCAAAGTACTTAAAACATACAGAAAATTTTCCAAGTCTTTTACCTATCATGGCAGTGAAAAAATAATTTATTCAAAGACAGATATATTCTTTCTTAAATAATAAATCCAACTGTGGTCAATGAAATTGTCTGTTGGTCAAACTCTATAAATGGTTCAGTGCTAAACAAGTGAATTATAATTATCTTGTTATAATTTTTCATAATTCATTGTTATAAATTAACTTTCTTTGAATCATTAAATGTTTTGAAAAAACAAATAATGTCTGACTCCAAGGAATAATTGATATTATAAAATAATAAGCCACTATTAACATTCAGACTCTTAAGAGGCAGTACAGAAGAAATATAATGCAGTTCATTATTACATAAGAGAAGTCAATGGAAAGCCAAAGAATAAAAATGGAAGAGGATCAATGATGAAACCTAGAGAAACACTAACACTTAGATAGTCCAAGAAGTAGAGGAAAAACAGCAAAAGAGCATGAGCAGAAGCTGCTAGTGACGTGAAAGAAAATAAATCAGAGAAATATGACAGTCAGTCATATGAGAGTTGAAAACGCATACATTTAATGAAGAAAATCTAAGTAGAAAGTTCACAAGAGGGATAGAAACAAAAGTATGTTTACAAATTTTTTTGAGACATATCTAGGAAGTAAGGAAATAGAAATGTTTATTGTACAGTATTGATATACCCTAAAATTCTATATAATTTGTAATGACAGAAAAGTCAGTTACAACACCTATGAATTCTAAAATCAAATTTTTCATTCTCAAAAGTATTGACATTGTTAGAAAAAACAGGTTTTTACAAAAATAGCCCATTGAATTCCCTCTTACTAATTCACTTTTCATTTTATTACACGAGCTAGCCAGTTTCCTACTTACTCATTTAGAGAATGAACTTTAAAAATGAAGGCCTGGACTGCAGAATACATATCTTTAGAGAGTGAGCAAATATGGTCACATACCCTATAATAAATAAATATGTTAGTCTTCGATTTCTATTTGAGATAAATATTTGGCAGGTCGTTCTAACCTTCTTAGTATCTTCTAGATATATTTCTATGACACAAACAACATTAAGTGAGAAAACAGAGTAAGTTGCTTTGTGGGCAAAATAGCATTCTAGATGATTATAAATTTTAAAAATGCTTACAGTTTTTGAGCTGAGATTGTAAAATGAAGTTTTAAACAGTGAGAATGAACAAGAGATAAAAATTTCCCAAGGGGTAGAGACCCATCAATCAAAACTATTCTAAGCTCAAAACATATTATAAAATTTACCAAATTCCTGTAAGTTGTTAATTGGGTCACTTCACTCCAACTAGGTTAAAAAAAAAACCCTTAACTTCTAGCTAGGTGATAATTACATTCATTCTTATAAAATGAAATGACTGTATGTGGGCAGAAAATTCTTTGCACCTAACTAGACAAAGGCTAAGTAGAAATCAGTGAAATATAATGACAGAGAAAATAATTGGGACAATAAAATTTATAACTGTGCATAATTAGCATTATAATAATCTTTTATTTGTGCATAAATAGTAGTTTTGTAGTGAATTGATTAAATTTTATTCTCCCCAACAAAAAAGTTGGTTGCTGAGTTTTTTTAGTAAAGTATCTGTTTTTACCTTCCTATTAAATTTTAATCTGTTTATGATAGAAAAAGTCTTTCTCAAGTTTGAAATTATTTTCTAAATATGGAATTTTCAGTGAGCTATTCTATCGTCTGATCAAATGGCTTTTATAATTCAATCTCAATATTTTACTTTGCTAATTCTGGTAATTCAGTGTCTCTTCAATACCTTGACTGTCAATTATATTGCGAATAGTCATTTATTTTTCATTTTGCACTATACTTTCAGTTTAGTCATTGTATACAAACAATTGTAAATATACAGGAACATTGGTTTCAACAGTAACCTTTTATAAATTTGTCATCTAATGGGGCTTTCTCCTGTTCCTGACAGACTCTGGGCCTCACAACTACCATAACGGTGAAGCTGCTGGTTTTCAAGGTAGTGGCAGGCCTGGGAAGAGAAGGGTAAAAGAATGCAACAAATCCCATTGTATTTTCCAAGTTCCAGCAGATTTTTTAAAAAATAAACTCTCAGATTATTTCAAGAATTTGTTAATTTCCAGAGTCCTGAAAAAGTTGATTTTCACAAATTTTGATTTATTTTTCCCCCTAAGAATGGAAACAAACTGACTTTAAATCTGATGTTCAATAGAAGGCCTAGTCTGGAAATGTAATCTTCAGCATAAAAATGGTATTTCAAATCGTGAGATTATAAGGGGAAAAACTGTAGATGTAAATGAGAGACCCAAGAGATTAAAAAAAAAAACTCTAAGATAACTATTACTATATGAATTCCTACCCCACGTTCACTGTATTTGTTTGCAGTGTTTGTACTTAGAATTTTGTTGTTTAATTTTTGTTTGTCTCATTAAATAACCGATTGCTTCCGCAACTGCAGCTAGCAGTATGTGAATGGCAAGTAATAAACCCCTCCCGGACATTCCTTTGCTTAGCCTGCCTGCTTGCTAAACCTAGCTTATCTGACATTCCACTCTGCTCATTTAGCAACTCCCCGGTCAATCACAGGTAGCTGAGCGGACCAGACCAATCCCAAGTGCCCCCATACCCATTAGGAGAAATTACCCTATCACGTAAAAACAAGTTTAAAGTTCTTTCCCCTCCCTCTGTAATGATGTATAAAAACTGCTTGCCATGCTGCATCGGGGCTCTTGTCCCTGAAGCTGCTGCTTCAGGCGTGAGCCCAGACTCGAGTCTGAATAAAGACGCTTGTGTGTTTGCATCGGAGCTGGCTCTTTATGGTCTCTCTCTCTCTCTCTCTCTGATTAGAGTCTCGGGTTTAACAGTAAAAAGAAGTGGATGAGGATATACAATTTGCCATTTCTGGATGCATCCTTCAAACACAATGCTAAAACTTTGGTGCAAATACCTTTTTAAATTCTATTTTATATGCTTAGATTCTAATCAGACAAGCACATTCCGTGCAGGTTCAGAGAGGTTGGATATTTCCATGAAGTTGACAAATATACTCCTGAGAAAACCTGAGACTGCATTGGGTTTGAGAAAATTGTTTTTCATATTTGTATGTGATTTCTAAACATGCCCAATAATTTATCATTACTTTACCTCTCTGGAGAATGAAAAATGAGAGCTTAGAAATCTTTAAAAATAGTATTATAAACTTTGATTCACAATTTTCTCTTAAATAATATTGATATCCTCAACTTTAAAAGGCATATTTTAGCTATTCAATATGCAAAGCATATTCCTGAGAATTACATACACTCGAAAATTGTTCCTCAAACAACCATTTGATTCACACTGAACATGAATATGGCACTATCAATGTTATAAAACATATTTTTATTTTATCCTTCACCCAAACACTTTTTCAAGAAACCAAACATGATTCTAAATATTCAAAAAAGGTGTTTAATCCAGGGATTTGTTATCAAAAGTGGTCAAAGGACTGGAAGAGCAAAAGAACAATTAGTGCATTCACCAGGAATCCAGAACTCACACAGCAAATGCTATATCATGAAGGAGACCAGGGCCAGCTCTGCAAGAGTCACTGTCACAAGTATAAATCTTTTACCATGTTGCATCTTCCTAATCTCCCGTGCATGAATATCTTCCGTTATCAGAACTTAAGGAAGCACATACTGGCAAGAAAGTATGGCAAATATATTTGATGGAAAAGGGAGAAACAGAATCCCTAAAATGTGAGGACTGATGCAAAGCCTGTAATTTTTGTGTTCATATAATATTTTTGGCCTTAAATAACCACAGTAAGAGAAAAAAAAAACGAACATAGATCTGATTGGCATGTGATAGAAATGTTAAGCTAGCCTAAAAAAATAGATAAAAATTTTATAAAAGTTTCAACTCTTTTAGTTCTCAGAAAAATTACTGCACTGCTATTGTCAAGTTCTCATTACTAGAGGTGTTGAAGCAAGATATGGTAATGGATGCAAATAGAAAAACATACCTTCTTCTAGCATTTGGGTCCTACGATTCCAAAAGTCACACACCTACTCAATATCCTTAAGATTTATGGCTATTTCTTCCTGCAACTTCCTTCCAGTCTTGCCTTCAGCAAACCACAATTAATCCTATTGGAGCACATATCTTTCATTAACAAATATGTCGTATTTAAAGTAAAATCTTAGACTTCCCCACCTCATGCCCCTAACTTTCTCTTCTTGCAATTGTGTTTTCTAAGGTAAAAATCAGCTTCATTGTGTACTTAGTTATTCAAGTGATGCTTCTTGAAGTTAAGCTTATGTATTTTCTTTCCCATAGCCCTGCATCCCCTCTGTCAGCTAATCTTGCTGATTATACTCACAGACTATATAGTAGCAGCCACCAGAATAGTTAAAAAAACACACAAATTCCCACAGAGACTATGACTATAGTGTACCAGATAACTTATTCTTTTAATAAATTCACCTCAGTAAAAATATTCTTAAAATAATTAATATACTATCATTTATAACATGCAAGTCATTCCATTGTGCATGCATAAACTATTGCTGAGTAACAAATCACTAAATCACTTGAGTACAACTCTTTATAATTTATTATGCTTCTATTGTCACATGCTAGCCTCGGAAATCTCACTCTTGCATTTATCGTCAGCTTTGCCTTCCTCAAGTGGTGTCGTTGATCTTTATTGAGTTTTATCAACCAAGATGTTCAGAGTCTTAAAAGAACAACAACTGAGCCCTCTTGGGTCTATTTATATCTTATTATACATACAACTAGCTTCTTCACATTGGCATGACAATAGCAAAGTGTCATGAAAGATAATGTCAAAGCACACAAAGCTCTTGAGGCCTAAGTTTCTAACTGGCCCAGGGTCGTTCCAGATTAAGGGGGTGAAATGACTCTAGTGCTTGGTAGGAGGAGTAAAAAAGTTAAAAAGGGAGTGGGATTGGTAGCTGAGGGAGGCTGTCAGGGTGGGGGGGCACACCTCATCAACAAGGGTACCTGTATAATGAACATTGGTATACCTAACCCTGAATTGTACCCCCACATCTTTAAAATAAAAAAGTTTTTAAAAAAATAAAATAAAATAGTCTCAAAAAAAAAAAGTATAGATGTGTCTCAACCTGTAATCCCAGCACTTTGGGAGCCCAAGACTAGTGAACTTCCTGAGCCGGCGGGTTCGAGACCAGTCTAGGCAACTTGGTGAGACTTCCTCTCTACAATAAATAAAAACTTAGCTGGGCGTGGTAGTGCACACTTGTCGTTCCATCTACTAGGAAGATTGAGGTGGAAAGATCACCGGAGTCCAGCAGATCAAGGCTGTGGTGGCTGTGAGTGTGCCACTGTATTCCAGACTGGGTGACAGAATGAGTCTCCAACTTAAAAAAAAAAAAAAAGGTATAAGTACAGAGGGAGTAAAGAGTAAAATAATTGGGACCATTTTGTCTAGTTATCAGACATAGATTATTAAATCATTTAAAATCAAATCTTAACTACCTAATATAGACTATCAGGTTCTCTAGTATATGGTTTCTGTTTATTTCTTCAAATTTTATTATGTACCTCTTTTTGACACACATTATGTTTCATTCAAACTAGTCTTCTTTCATTTTCTCAAATGTTCAAAATCTTTCTAATGCAGGAACTATATACATTATTGTACTTTCTCCATGAAGTGCTATTTCTCTCTGTTTTACATAACTGGAAATATGATTTGCTAAGTTTCAGAATAATTATTTTATTCACATAAAAGTCTTCTCTGGACACTTATGAAACAAACCCCAAATACACACACACACACACACACACAGACATACGCACGCAATTATTTTATACCTTGTTTTGTCCTTTGTAGCATTTATTGCAATATAACTATTTAATTAAATATATGTAGTGTATTAAATGTATTAAATTAAAAATCAAAATGGAGACATTGGCTATTTGTTTCTCTTCACCATTTTAACTTCCTTCACATTAAAAAAAAATTTTTTTTCTCCTCCTATTTCTTGTTCACCTTTTTGTTTCTTTTTCTTATTTTCCAATTGTTAATCTCCAATCCAGGAAACTTATCTTTCATATTGTAGATATGGGATCAACACTGGTTAGAGAATAAATAAATGATAGAGACATTAATAGTAGGTGAAGAGACTGCATTCAACAAACATAAATTAGAATGCTATAATTTTTTAAATATTATTTTTGTAAAGATGAGGTCTTGCTATATTGCCCACACTGATTTCTAACTCCTGGTCTCAAGTGATCCTCTTGTGTCATCTTCCTAAAGTGGTGAGTCTAGTCCCAGAAGTTATAATTTTTAAATGAAATGCTTAGAAGAATTTTTCTCACTTTTTGCATTTCTTCCATTATGATGAGCATAAGTATTTTTATGCATATGCTAGTAATTTTCTTTTTTTTAAATTAATATATCATAGTTGTACATATTTTGGGGGTACATGTGATATTTTCATACATGTATACGAGTAACAACTAAATTAGGGTAATTGAAATACTGCTTCAAATATTAATCTTTTTTTGTGTTGGAAAACTGCAATTCTTCTAGCTAATTTGAAATGTTCAATAAATTATTTTAACTATAATTTTTCTACTGTGCTGTTGACTACTAAAACTTATTTCTTCTACTTAACTGTACTTCTGTATTCATTAACTAACTTCTTTTTTTGCTTTCTATAAAGTATATTTCTTCATATACTTAAGAGATAACAATGTTGAAGTTTCAATGTTATTTTTTGAAGTTACATAAGGTTGCTTTTTTCTTCTGGTAGTTTTATTATTTTCCTCTTCATATTGCTTTATATCACGCATGTTTTAATATGCCTCAGTGTAACTTTGTAATATCTATTGTGCTTAAGATCTGAGATTGTTTTTGAATTGTGCATTGATATTTTTCTCCAATTTGGAAAAATAATCTATATTTATTTAAATATTCTTATCCTCTTCTTGTCCTGTGACTACAATTACACATTTATTAAACATTGTTTGGAAATCCTCCATGTCTCTTGCTGTTTGGGTATTTCCATTATTTTTAACCTTTCTGTTATTTAGTTTTACATTTTTATTGGCCTGTATTTCAGTTCCCTAATCCTGTAATTTTCAGTTTGCAATCTGCTCTTAAAGTCATCAAACAAATTCTTAAAATTAGATATTAATATTTTTAGTTCTGAAAGGTACACTTGTTGCACATTTGATTTTAATTTGCTAGTAGAATTCTTCATATATTTTAGATTTTTCTTGAATAGTATGACAGTCTTTCAGTGTTCCTGACAGCCAATTTGACATCTGGATCACATATGAAATGGTTTTTATTTTGAGGGCTTTCTTTTCATTATGCTCATGTTATCTATTTTTAACATGAATAGCAAGACTTTTTAAAATGGCAGACATTAACATATTTCTAAAATTACACAAATTGAGGATAATCTCTTTCTCTAGGCCAGCTTTACCTTTCCTTCCTTGGTTAGATAGAGTATGACTAATCACACTAACTCAGTCAGTGATTGTGATGAATGGAGACTAATTTGCAATTCCAGCAAAGACCAGTATACCTCAGATTTGGCTCCTAACCTCCACATGTTTTAACTAAAAGCATAATTTCTTCTGGAGGACACCTCTCTCAAGGAGGCTAACTTTACTCCTAGTAGGACCGAATAAAAACCACTTAACTTTTCTGAGGTTTTTAACATTTAGGTTTTAGTGTCCCACTGCATAAAGCTGTATTATTTAGCTGCTTTGCCCCCCACCCTCCATGGGCAAAAACAGCTATGACCTCAAGACCTTTTGGTCTCCATCAGTAGTTTTTCTGGTTTCCCAATGGCGTCCTCTGCTGGACTTTACACCATACTTTGTGCAAGGTTTTCGACCCCTTGTCCAAAGTGACCCAAACAACTCCAAAAATCAATGTCATAATCATAGTTTTCTTTCTTTTTGCTTTATTTTAGATTTAAGGAGTACACATATATATTTGTTACATGGACATATTGTGTAGTAGCGGGGGTTGGGTCTCAGGGGACCCATTCCCCAGATAGTAAATACTGTGATCTGTAGGTAGTTCTGAATTCAATGTCTTATCCCTCTGCCCCCTTATTGGTGTCCCCAGTGTCTATTATCCATATTTCTGACCATTTAGCTTCCAAATATAAGTGAGAGCATGTAGTATTTGAGTTTCTGTTTCTGAGTCAGTTCACTTAGAAGGATGATCTCTAGCTCCAAGCGTGTTGCAGCAAATGACATGATTTCATTTGTTTTCTTTTTATGACTGCGTAGTATTTCATGGTGTATATATACCACATTTTCATTATCTACTGATCATATGGGCATTTAGGTTGATTTCACAACATTGTAATTGTACACTGTGCTGTGATGAAGATGCAGGTTATTATTGTTATAACTTAAATGTATATGATGACCTCTGTTCCTTAGGGAAGATAACTAGTAGTGGGATTGCTGGTTCAAGTGGTAGACCTATTTTCAGTTCTTTGAATAATCTCCGTATCACTTTTCACAAAGGTTGTACTCATTTACATTTCCACTACCAGTGTATAAGTGCTTCCTTTTCTCCACATCTGCACCAGCAATTGCTGGTTTTTGGTATTTTAATAATGGCCATTCTGACTGGTATAAGGTAGTATTTCATTGTGGTTTTAATTTGCATTTCCCTGATTATGAGTGATGTTGAGCATTTTTTCAATTTTGTAGGCCATTTGTATATCTTCTTTTGGGAGATGTCTATTCATGTTGTTTGTCCACTTTTTAATGGGGTTATTTGTTTATTTTCAAGATGATTTGGTGTGAGCTTTCTGTAGATTTTGGATATTAGTCCTTTGCCAGATGTATAGTTTGTGAATATCTTCTCCTATTCTGTAGGTTGCCTGCTTACTCTGTTGATTATTTCTTTGCTGTGAAGAAGCACTTTAGTTTAATTAAGTGTCATTTATTTTTGTTATAGTTACATTTGCTTTTGGAATTTTAGCTATAAATTATTTGTCTAAACTGATGTCCATAAGAGTTTTCCTAATTTTTTTTTTCTGGATTGTTGTGGTTTTAGGTCTAACATTTAAGTATTTAATTCATCTTGAGTTAATTTCTGTTATGAGGAGAGAGAGGGATCAAGTTTCATTTTTCTGCATGTAGCTAATCCAATTTTCCCAGTACCATTTGTTGAATAGGGTGGTGCCCTTTTCCCCAGTGTATGTTTTTGTCTTCTTTGTCAAAGATTAGCTGGTTGTAGTATTTGAGTTTATTTCTGGATTGTCTATTCTGTTCCATTGGTCTATGTGTCTGCTCTTGTACCAGTACCATACTGTTTTGGTTAGTACGGTCTTGTTGTATATATTAAGTCAGATAATATGATGTCTCCAGTTTTGTTTTACTTGCTTAGCATTGCTTTGGTTATTCCTGCTTTTTTTGTATTTGATATGAATTTTAGTATTTTTTCTAATTCTGTGAAAATGACACTGGTAGTTTTATAGGACTTGCATTGAATCTGTAGATTATTTTGGGTAACATGGTCATTTCAATAATGTTGATTATTCCAATCCATGAGCATGAGATGTTCCTCTACTTGTTTGTGTCCTCTGCAATTTCTTTCATCAGAGCTTTGCAGTTTTCCTTGAAGAGATTTTTTGTCTCCTTGGTTAAATACATTTCTAGATATTTTAGCTTTTTGGTTGCCATTGTAAATGAAATTGAGTTCTTTATTTGATTCTCAGCTTGATTGTATAGCAGTGCTACTGATTTGTGTGTGTTGATTTTGTATTTTGAAACTTTACTAAATTCATTTATCAAGTCTAGAAGTCTTTTGGAGGAGTCTTTAGGATTCTTTAGGTAAAAGATTATATTGTTGTCATACAGAAATGGTTTTCTTCTTTTCCTATTTGGATATGCTTTATTATTATTTTTTCTTGAGTGATTGCTCTTATTGGGATTATCAGTACTATGCTGAATAGTAGTGGTAAAAATGGGCAACCTAGCCTTTTTCCAGTTCTGAGGGAGGATGTGTTCAACTTTTCTTCATTCAGGATGATATTGGTTGTGGGTTTGTAGTATATAGCTTTTATTTTGAGGAGTGTTCCTTCTGCCTATTTTGCTGAGAGTATTTATTATGAAGGAATACTGAAATTTATCAAATACTTTTTCTGCATCTAATTAAATTATCATATAATTTTTGGGTTTAATTCTGTTTATGTAATGGGTCATGTTTATTGAATTGCAACCCATTTGGTTGTGGTATATTATTGTTATTTTTTATGTTCTCTTGGATTTAGTTCGCTAATATTTTTTTGAGGATTATTGTGTCTAGGTTCATTAGAGATATTAGTTTTCCTTTTTTGTTGTGTCTTTTCCTGACTTTGAGTGAAACTGGTCTTGTAGAATAAATCAGGGAAGATTCCCTCCTCTTCAATCCTGTGGAATAGTTTCAGAAAATTGATACCAGTTCTTCTTTGAATGTCTGGTAGAATTCAGCTGTGAGTCCATCAGGCACTAGGTTTTTATGTTGGAAAATGCCTAATTACAGTGTCAATCTCACTATTCATTTTTGGTCTGTTCAGGGTTTCTGTTTCTTCCTGGTATAATGTTGGGAGGTGTATGTTTCCAAGAATTTGTCCATTTCCTTTAGGTTGTCTAATTCGTTTGCATAGAGGTATTCCTAATAGTCTTGTTGGTCTTTTGAATTTCTATTGTATCAGTTGTAATATCTCCTTTTTCATTTCTGAGAGCTCTAATTTGCATCTTCTCATTTTGTTTCTTAATATATCTAACTAATTGTCAATCTATTTTGTTTATTTTTTCAAAGAGCTATCTTTTTATTTCATTGATCTTTGTACTTTTTATTTATTGCAATTTCATTTCATTCTTCCCTGTTATTTGTTATTTATTTTCTCTGATAGCTTTGGGTTTGGTTTGTTCCTGCTTTTCTAACTCCTTAAGGTGTGATGTCAGATTGTTGATATGTGATTTTTCAGTCTTATTAATGTAGGACTTAAATTCTATACACTTTCTTCTGAGCATTGCTTTGGCTGTGTCTCAAGGTTTTGATAACTTATTTCATTGTTATCATTTGTTTCAAGGAATTATTTAATTTCCATCTTGATTTACTTGTTGATAAAGGTCATTCAGGAGCAAATTATTTAACTTCCATATCTTTGTTTGGTTTCATGAGTTCGTTTTGGAGTTAATTTCTAGTTTAATTCCACTGTGATCTGAGATAGTGCTTACCATAATTTTAATTTTTTAAAATTTATAGAGTCTTGATTTGTGGCCTGTCATATGGTTTATCTTGGAGAATGTTCCATGTGCTGATGAAAAAAAATATGGATTCTGTAGTTTTGAGATGGAATGTTCTGAAGATTCTGTTAGTTCCATTTCCTCTAGAGTCCTGTTTAACTCCAATGTTTCTTTGTTGATTTTCTGCCTTGATGATCTTTCTATTGCTCTTAGTGGAGTGTTGTAGTCTCCCACCATTATTGTGTTGCTGTCTATCTCTTTTGTTTAGGTCTAGTGAAATTTGTTTTATACAGCTTGAGGTGCTGGTATTAAGCACACATATATGGTTAAAATTGTTAAGTCTTCTTATTGGATTGATTTCATTATTATTATACAATAGCCATTTTTTATCATTTAATATTGTTAATTTGGGGGTTTTTCGTTGTTGTTGTTTGTTTGTTTTTGAGTCAGAGTCTCACTCCATCATCCAGGCTGGAGTGCAGTAGGCTGCTGGGCTCAGGCGATCCTTCCACCTCAGCCTTCCAAGTAGCTGGAACTACAGGTACACACTACCATGTCTGGCTAATTTTGATTTATTGTGGAGATGAGGTCTTGCCAATTTACCAGGCTGATCTCAAACCTGTGGGCTCAGACAGTCCACTCGCCTCAGCCTCCCAAAGTGCTGGGATCATAGGCATTAATTTTAAATCTTCTCTATCCAATAGGAAAATGGCTACTCCTGCTCATGTTTAGTTTACAATTAATGGAACATTTGTTTCCTCTTTGTGGGTTAAATGAGTCAATTCTAGGAAGCAGATATTATATATATTTTTTTTTATGATATTGTGGGGTACAGATATTTGACCTGTGTTTATTTTATTTTATTTTAAATGTTGCCAGTGTACATCTTTTTAGTGAGGCATTGAAATCATGTATGTTCAGAGTTATTAATGATATGTAAGGTAATATTCTATTTATCATACTGATTGTTATCTGGTTGCTTTGTTTATTTATTTTCTCTATTGTGTTGGTGTTCAATGAAGTCTGTAAACTTTATGATTTTCAACATTTTTCTGCTGATGTGTTTCAATCTTTTGTTTTAGTATTTAGGACTCCTTTGAATATTTCTTGTAGAACTGGCCAAGAGGTGACAAATTACCTCAGTGTTTATTTGTCTTTGAGGGATTTCATTTCTCCTTTATTTATGAAAGTTAGTTTTGTGGGATATAAAATTCTTGGTTGAGATATTGTGCTGGAGGAAATTGAAAAGGGTCACCACTCCCTTCTGGTTTGTAGAGTTTCTTTCAGGAAGACTGCTGTTAGTCTGATAGGTTAACCATTGATGCTTTTGTCTCACTACTCTTAGAATTATTTCCTTCACATCAATTTACATAGCCAGATGATTATACGCCTTGGGGATGACCTTTCTGCAATGAATCTTCTGGGGATTTTTTGGATTTCTTGTACCTAGATGTTTAGTTCTCTGGCAAGGGCAGTGAGTTTTTCTGCATTATTCCCTCAAAGAGGCTTTCCAAACCTGTTTCTCTTCTTCCTCAGGAGCATCTATTATTCTTAGGTTAGGAAATTTTATATAATCTCACATTTCTTTGAGACTTTGTTCCATTCTCTTGAATGTTTTTCTTTATTATTGTCTGAGTGGGTTAATTCCAAAGCCTTGTCTTCAAGTTCTGAAATCCTTTCTTCTACCTGTTCTAGTCTACATTTCACTGCATTTTGTACTTCCCTAAAGGCTTCCTTTCTTTTCAGAATTTTAGCTTTTTTGTTGTTGCTATTGTTGTTTATATCTTTAGAGAATTTTTCATCCATATCCTGAATTTTTTAAAAATTTTATTTCCCTATGTTAGTTTTCAACTTGAAAACTCTTGAAATTCACTGACCAATTTATCATCAACTTTTTGAATTATATGTCTGGAATTTCATCAATTTTATTTTGGTTAGGGTTTGTTGCTGAAGAGTTGGTGGTCTTTTTTGAATATTGGAAAACTCTATTTTTAAAAAATATTAGAATTACTTTTCTGGTTCTTTGTCATTTGAGTAGATAATTTCTTCTTATTTGAGGTTGGCAGGCGGGTGATGTAGGAACTGAAATGTTCCCTTGTTATTATAGTGCCTTGATGTGGTGAGTATCTCAATCACCAGATGTGGCAGCCCTCTGCTGTGTACCTCCACTGGTTCACAGATTCCTGAGTGGCTGGAGTGGCTTGGAAAGCATTGTTGCCTGGCACTTTGGTTCTGGTCTTCCCCAGACCTGAGGTATTGTATCTGATGTGGCTGGCTGTCCTGTTGACCTCTGGCCAGGAGGTGGCATTTGTGAGAGAAACTCAGGTACATGGTGACTGCAGTGTTTTTCCCTGGCAAGTGTTGCTCCAAGAAAATGCCCAGGAAACCTAGGTTGAGGCTGGGGCTCCAGGGATCTCCCAGGTTTTCTATCTGTTTTGAGTCATCTAGGGTATTTCAGGGGAAAGAAACTGAAGAACGCTGCAAGTGTGCACTCTTGGCTACTCCAGTGGAGATTAGAAGGGAGTCTCAGACCACTGGGGTAATGCTCTTGTGCAGAGCAGTCCCAGAAGGGTTCACAAGGGAAATGAGAGGTTGCTATGAAACATGTCTCACCTGGCTCCTGCCTTGGTCTGGGCAATATGCAATCTGAATGTTAAGGTGCAGCTGGCCTCAGGGTCACAGCTATTCTCAAGCAGCTCTCCCAGTCAGGAATCTGAAGCTGCAGAGTTTGCTTTTGGGTCCTATTTCCTCTCAAGCTGACTGGAAAGCAGCCTCTGTATCCCGAAAGGGTTGAGTTCCTGGGAAATTGTGGCTGGCACTGCTCAATGTGTTTTTTCTGCACCACTCCATGGCAGAACACAACTGTGTGGAAAAAAGTTTCCCATGAGGGGCTTGGGTCCCACAAGGCTCAGGGAACCCTATAAGTTTGTGGCAAAAAAAATCTCCCAAATTCTTATCACTCAACTTCCCCTATGTCCACTGGCGGTGGTGGATATGGTGGTACAGGAAGGAGTCCAGCCAGTTCCAGCACAGGGTGGTGGTGGTTTTTTTTCTTCTTCTTTGCTCTAAGCGGTTATTGTCACTCCTTTGGAGATATGTGGGGCATGTTGCTGGATCTGTTCCTCTCTGGGTGCTGAGGACACTTTATCTTGGCATACTCTGTAGGAGTAACTCACTCCCGCTGCCTCATGTTGCCCATCTTAATCTGGAATCTCTTGATTGTCTTTTTATGTAATCTTGTCTACAAAATCTGTCATTGTCTTGTTAGCTTTCAGCTGCCACTGGACAGATGATTCTTCTACTTAAGTGAGCACTGCTCTACAGTCAGCTGTTTTATTCTGTTCAAAAGTTAAAATTTATATTTGCATTAACATCTCAACATAAGAATAAATTAGCTTTACTGATTTTAGTAATGGGAATCACAGTCAGTCAGACAATATGTCATAAAAAAACCTGAATATGTTCAATGCTGGCTACAAGGTGATGTTGATGGAATTTTAAAAAGAGGTATCACTTCTTTAAATGAAATGCTTGTATTAGCAAATTATTGTTTTCAATATTAATAAGCAAAATACTATAATGTCTAAATTCTGCAAATAAAATTATTTATCAAGCCTAATGGAATTTTAAATGCTGTAATTTAAATTTTAACTATAATAATCTGGAATTCAAAGTCATTGGTATGTAAGGACATAAAATAGCATAATTTATTTCATTGAAACAACATTTTATAGCATTTTCATTGTTTACTTACTCAAATATTATGATTTCTATTAAATTTTCACAAATCTGATTTGTTCTTTGGTATTTTAACACTGAAATAAATTTCAAAAGTATTTTTAAGAAAATGCTTAGTCCACTGACTGCTAGCATAGACAATATACCCTATGAGTTATATTTTATTCAGAAACCTGTCTGGTTGAGTATTTCTGCAAAAAATATTCTTCATTTAGAGTCACTAAATTTTAAAAAGCATCTAAATGTCTATAATAAAATTCTATTAATATTGCATACTGTATTAATCTAATTCAATTGTAACTTTTTTATGATTGTAACAGTTAATGTTTACCTTTTTCTTCAAATTAAGTATGTGATACAGAACACTGAAAGAGTTGTAATATATTTAAGATGCACTTTTAGAAATAGTCTTTTGTATCTTAAATAAAAATAGAAAAAATAATTTTTGAATAATAAATGAGATAATTGTGGATTTGAAGTTGAAATTATTTCTTTTTAAAATATATTTCTTTGGAAAATGTTAGTCTTAGTGTTAAAATATTCTGAAATATTTGTAGCACCAATGACAAATAAGCATACTTTGTATGTATTGAGATTATTGACTTGGGTGCTTCAAATTTTTTTTTTTCCAAAAATTTTAAAAAAAAAAATTTGTAGCCGGGCTCGGTGGCTCAGCCTGTAATCCCGCGCCTTTGGGAGGCCGAGGTGAGTGGATTGCCTGAGCCCGCGGGTTCGAGACCCGCCTGGGCAGTGAGACTTCATCTCTACAATAAATCAAAAAATCAGCCGGGCGTGGTAGCGCATGCCTGTAATTCTGACTACTTGGAAGGCTGAGGCGGAAGGATCGCCGGAGCCCAGCAGGTCGAGGCTGCGGTGGCCGGGAGCGGACACTGCACTCCAGTTTGGGCGACAGAGTGAGACTCCAACTCAAAAAAAAAAAAAAAAAAAAAAATTTGTGAGTGTGTATATTTGAGAGGTCTTTCTTGAAGATCTGAAATTCTTTTGTGGTTTTTTTTTTTTTGGTGAAAAGCAAACTCAATGCTAAAATTGAAAATCTGTCATACATCCAGACATAGATTTCTCTAATGTGTATTTTGTGCATGCGAGGAGGACTAAAAAAGTCCCCAAATTTATTTATTAAAAATTGTGTATTTAATCTCACATGCTTTTAAAATAAATTTTAAAGGTGTAGGATACAATTCAGGGTTAGGTATATAAGTGACTATTGTACAGGTAAAGTTTGGTCTTTCCTTTGGTCCCACTTCACCTAGCATGAGATCAGGTACCCTTATTGATGTTATGTGCCCCCCCCCCCCCACCGGCAGTGACCTACTACTGCCAATACCTTTCTTATTGTATTATGGCAAATGTAAAGAGTCTGCTACTTAAGTGAGCACTGCTCTGCAGTCAGCTATTTTATTCTGCTCAAAAGTTAAAGTTTTGAATGAGAACATGTGGTACTCAGCTCTTTGTTTCTGTGATAGGTCACTGAGTATTATAGACTCTAAATCCATTCAAGTTGCTGTGAAGTTTATATGTTTGTCCTTTTTATTACTGCATAACATTCCAACATGTATATATATACCACATTTTAAAATCTAGTCCAGTCTTAATAGGCTGCATGGTTAGTTCTATGTTTTTGCTATTGTGAATAGTACTGCAATAAACATGCATGTACGGGTATCTTTTTGGTAGAATAATTAATTTGATTTCTTCTGGGTGTATTCCCAATAGGGGGATTGCTGGGTCATATGGAACATCAATTTCTAGATCTTTTTAAAATCACCAAACTGTTTTCCATAGAGGTTGAACTAGTTTGCATTTCTATTAACAGTGTAGAAGCATTTCCGTTTCTCTGCATCCTTACCACAAGCTCTGAAATTCTTTCTTCCTCTTTATTTTTGGAATCAGGGTCTCACTTTGTCACCCAAGGTGGAATGCAGTGGCATGATCACAACTCATCATAGCCTCAACCTCCTGGGCTCAGGTAAGCCTTCTGCCTCAGCCTCCCAATTAGCTAAGAATACAAGTATTAACCACTATGCTGGGCTAATTTTTTATTATTGTTGTTTTTTGTAGATACAAGGTCTTGGTATGTTGCCTAGGCTGGTTTTGACATCCTGGGCTCAAGCAATCCTCCCTCCTTAGCCTCCCAAAGTGCTGGGATAAGAGATGTGAGTCACTGAGCCCAGCCAATGTCTTTTTATTTTTCTTACTCTGATTTATCTGCAGGATTTTTATTTCCAAAACATTTGCCCTAAGTCAAAATATTTCCTTGAGGTAAAATAAAGGCCTTCAGTTTTAGTGAGTGTTTTACTATATGGGAAAATTTCAGTGTTACATTTGTAAAAACTGCCTACCTGTCTGTCTTTTACAAATAATTTTAAATATACCGTTGTTTAAAATTTATAATGTATTGTCCAAGTATCTGGATAAGCAGAAAGTATATAGAGTTTCATGGATATTTTTAAAATTTACTAATTTTTGGAATTTAATTTTTATGATTTTTTTGTGGAAACATAAATTCAGTTCATATCTTCATTCATTGGTGTTATATTTATTCACATTCTCTTTCTTCAAAAAATATATTTAATTATCAATATAATTATATTATTTACTTTTATAGCAAATTTATATATATTAAATTTTGCTCATATATTTTCTTATATCTTTTTTATATCAGAGAGAAAAATATAATAGTTAATGTTTAATGAGTCTTTCTTTTTTTTCTTTTTCTTCTTTTTTTTTTGAGTTGGAGTCTCACTCTTTGTTGCCCAGGCTGGAGTGCAGTGGCACACTCACGGGCCACCCCAGCCTCAACCTGCTGGTCTCAGGTGATCCTTCCGCCTCAGCCTTTCAAGTAGCTGGAACTACAGCTACACACCACCATGCTTGGCTAGTTTTTGTGATTTATTGTAGAGACGAGGGCTCAGCAACTTGCCCAGGCTGGTCTCAAACCCCCGGGTTCAGGCAGTCCTCTTGCTTCAGCCTCCCAAAGTGCTTGAATTATAGACTGAGCCACTGCACCTGGCCTACATTTCATTATAGACGTAAAATACATGCAAATAAAAGATTTAATGTCAACAGCAGTTTTTTTTTTTTTTTTTTTGAGTTGGAGTCTTACTCTGTTTCCCAGACTGGAGTGCAGTGGCACGCTCACGGCCACCGCAGCCTCAAAATGCTGGGTTCAGGTGATCCTTCTGCCTCAGCATTCCAAGTAGCTGGAACTACATATTTTTGTGGTTATCAAATTACCATTAGGCACCCAGAAAAGTAAAATGATTGTTAAAATATAGCTAGGGAGTATTATATAGCCAATTTATTTATGATTAGGTAATATGTTGTGAATTATTCTTGATAGTTGACAAGTAATTATCACATAAAACATTTTTCCATATTAAAACATCTTAACTGTAAATTCAAAACTCAGCTGATAGCCAATATCATAAAAATGTTAGATATAATAAAATGCAATATGAAACGTCAAATTGCCAATGCAATAATGCAAACAAAATTGTAGATATTTAACAATCCTCAAATTACATTACAAATGCAATTTCTTATTTAGAAATATCAGCTAACTTACATAGCTTTGGATGAATGAAGCTTTTAAATATTTTATTTTTTTGTAAATCAAAGAAGAAAAGTACATGGTATATATTAACCCTATTAAATCAAGACTGTTTTCTTCATGTGTGAATATTCAGAAATTTGAATCAAAAAAGTTAAAATAACAATATGATGTTTTTCAATAAAATATGATATCTATGATGTAAGTAATGGCCTCTTGGATATGGTACTTCTATGCATATGATAGTCTTAAAAATAGGAAACAGTTAGTGATATTCTCACATTTTAATTACTTTTCAATGTATTGTGACAGTTAAATTTCCAGGTTACATTAACTGAAAAGTAATATATAGCTATGACACAATTGCCCTCTCCATATGGTATATTATTTAAAAACTCTTACATAAAATTACAAAATAAAGCTAACAGCACAAGAATATAGCAACAAAGGGGTGATCAAGACCCTTTTATGATTGTTTGAATACTTTTCAGTCTAACAAGTGATAACAACAATAGTTTTATAATAACATATGTGTGGACGTGGTCCCAAAACATTCACTGTTACCAGGAATGTTATTAGAAACAGAATTTTAACCATTATTCTCAAAATAAAACGTAGATTGAGCTTGTATATTGTTTTGAGTTTTGTTTTTTTTAAATTCTGTAAAACTTTTCTCAGTAGAAAATTCTATAAATGCTAAAATTCTGGATCTGAAATCAGACATTTTAAGTTATGACTAAAGTCTATAATATTAAACTCACTGTTTATATATATGACTAAACATGTTGCCGAATATTTAGAAGTACCTTTAATATTTTCTACCTAATGGCACAATTGAACAAGTTTCATAGCTCTGAAAAAACACATCTTGTTTTGTTGTGGTAATAATATTTAATGGTGCATAAAATGAAATAGTGTAATAAATATAAATAAATTACCTCATTTTGTAGTATTAGAAGATTCAGAAAATAATGTTAAAGGTTTAATAAATAACTTAGAAGAAGTTATACAAGTGTTAAATTTCTTTGTAGTTAGATAGAAATAAAGATTTTCCTATGACTTAATTTATGATATTTCCTAATTCATTAGTTAATAATTGCCAGCATGAATATCTACATATTCAATCTAGTAAAAAAAATACCCTAAAAATACCTAATTTCGATGTTATTTATTAATATAAACTTTTTTTTTGAGGGGAAAACCTTTGTGGTTATAGAGAAGTTTTGACAAACCAAAGGAAAATAGTAAAAAACAAACAAACCAAGATTTTGTGATATGGATATAAGCATACCAAATGTGAATTTTAAATTTTTATTATGTATGGACAAGTAAATGCAACTTGGAAATTGTGGTTCTAGTGCACAGTGCTATATGATGGGACAGATTTTCTAAACTTGTCTAAATGCCTTAAGGGAGAAACAGACAAACAAAAATCTCTAAATACCAGTGGTCTATAAGTCATCCTATTTAAAACACCCAAAAAAAGTTACTGTAATTAATTGTTAATTATTCTTCTGCAAAAGATTAAGTATTTCAGATTTGTTGATATTCACTATGTTAAAAAATCATTGTGAGTGATGCCATCTACTTTGAAGGTGATGAAAAATAATAAACTGACAATTTAGTCTGCCCTTCATTAGGCTATGTTTTAATATAATGTATAAAAGTAATTGTTTATCTGGATCAAGTCATATTATAGGTAGAGACCTTCATAATTCTTATATGAAAACATTTTCCTAGGTAAAAGTATATTATTTAAAAATGCAAGTACCAATAAAAATTTGAAATATATTTTCTAATGTGTGAAAAAAATCTACAAAAGGAAGAATTTGGTAGTGTTGAATTAATTTATTGTACAGAAAAGAATCAGCTTACAATTCATTTTCTATGTGTGTCTAACATCCAGAAAGATGAAAATTTACCATCTGAATTCAAACTATCATCAACAGAAAACCAAAAACAATTGGGTATAATTGGTTAAAATGATTTAAAAAGTTGATGACAACATTTGTGAAGAAGACAACAGAGATCATTTTTTAAAGTACCTAACACACACACACACACACACACACACACACGTATATATAAATATGCACATGTACACACATATATGTGTACATGCACATATACACATATATACATATGTATGCATATATATAAATAAAATTAAATATATATATATAAATTTTGGAACTCTTTCTGGAATGACTATCAGAGCTGTTGTCACAAGAATGTTAAAGTTTGAATTAGAGCAACGAATAAACATTAAATTTCTTGTTAAACTTGGCAAGAGCGGAAGTGAAATCAGGGATATATTAGTTCAAGTTTTTGGAGATTATGCCATAAAAAAATAGTGTATAAATGTAGTAGACATTTTTCTGAGGGTAGAGAAGCCAGAACAGCCAGTAATGAGCCGTACTGATGAAAACATTGCAAAAATTTATCAAATTTTGTGTCAAGATCATTGATTGAATGTGATAAACACAGCATACCAAATAAACATTGATAGAGAAATAGGAATACCTTAACTGAAAATCTTGGCATGAGAAAGTTGTGTGTAAAAATGTTTCTAAAGGAACTCTTGCATCACAGCCATACACCAGCTTACAGCACTGTCTGTGAAGGAGTTTTTAAGCCAGTAAACAAATAACTATATCGGTACACTCTCCCTCCTAATTACTCCCCTAATGACTTTTCTTAACCCAAGATAAAAAAAAAAATCAAAAGGAAGATGTGTGATGTGATTCAGAACATCAAGGGTAATACAATGACAGCTCTGACAGCCATTCCAGAAAAAGAGGTCCAAAATTGCTTTGATGCGTGGACTAAACACTGGTGTCACTGCATAGCTTCCAAAGGGGAGTACCTTAAATGTGACTGTAGTGATATTCAGCAACGAGGTATGTAGCACTTTTTCTAAAACAAGTTCATGTACTTAATTGTCCCACCATATATGGTACCCATATTTTAAGAGATGTTATCTATATATTACTTTTTGAAGTGGAATTCAATTGTGGTAGCAATGTGTATTATGATGTTCACTCAACTGTGCTTTTGTCATTTTCTTTTACTTTCCTTCCTGCCACATGGTGATGCTAACATTCATTTGATTAATGCCATCTTTTGAGTGAACATCATACTTAAAATGTGTATACATATTTTTGGCACCCTCGTGTGTGTGTGTGTGTGTGTGTGTGTATGATAAACATTAAAAACATATAATAAACACACTGAAGTAAAAACCAGAGCTTCAAATAACTCATCCATGTAAAATTTTAATTTTTATCCATTAAACAGTAGACACTTTATTATATAACTTTTATTTTTAATGACAGATGAGGGTAACCATGGATCTCCTTATTTAGAGATACCAATTCATTTTAACTTTATCATAAACTACAGATCAATACATGGTTCCCAGAGATGCACAGATTAGAAATAATTATATTTTCAGTGTATATAAGAATCAAAAGTTGACCGTACTTAAATAAGTTATCAAGTAAAATACGTTAGAGTTTTATAGTTTTGATGTATGAATTATAGTTCAATGTAAACTATGACAATGTCTTAGTCCATTTTGCTTTACTATGAAGAAATATCTGAGGCTTGGTAATTTATACAAAGAAAAATGTTTATTTGGCTTACAATTCTGATGGCTAAAAATTTCAAGATTGGGTATCTACATCTGGTGAAGGCCTCAGGCTGTTTCCATTAATGTCATGGCATCAGAGCTAAACAAAAAAATATTAATTTCAGAATATAAATGACAGTGTTCCTGAAAGACATAGGATAAAATAAAGTATATAATTTGGTTTTACATTTATTTCATTTTTATTTTGGAACATTTACAATACTACACTATATAAGGTAATGTACATGAAATTAAAAATTTATATTATACTTTCAACTAATTTAATCTAAATTGAGAATGAACCTATGTCCAATTTTTAGCAAAATAATTATATACTAAATCCTATCTTAGTGTGTTGCAAATTATATTGTATACCTTCTTCTAAGTTGAAATATTAGACTATTATATTCCTGTAACATATTTAACAAAATTCCTTCACTTCTACCAGAACATGCTTCCTTGATGATAACAATATGAAAATAAACTTTAATAAATAATTGGATTTTTATTTGGTTTTAAGTATAAAAACTACATATGTGTGTAGATATATATATCTACACACACACACATATATATTAGGAAGAAAACCTATTTATTCCATGTACAGAAAAATATAGTTAGCATTTTTATATGTTTCTATTTTTATATCTATTTAGATAGATTTGTAAAAAGAAAGGCTGAAAAAAATTTAAGATTGCATCTCATGAAGGTGAAAAATGTGTCAGTCTATGCAATAAACGTAGAAAATGGAGGTAATACAGATAAGAACAGAACAAAATGAAATAGAACATAAATGTATAATTGAAAAAAATTAAATTAAAGTGGGCTCTTTGAAAATATCAATGAAATTGACAGTGCCCTATAATAGCAATTAAAAATCTAATTTACAAATGTAGGGAATGGTACTGTCACATGATACTGTACTTATACTAAAATATTTATAAAATACTAGCATACATTTACCAAAATGTATAAAATATTTTTATTTTTATATAAAAAAAAACATATCCGAGCATTGGCAATGATGTGGAACAATTAGTGGGCATGTATTTTCAATGTATACTTGGAGAACTGACAGTATCTGATGTTGGACATGCACATAATAGATGACATAGCCATTCTATTCATAGGTACATGCCCAGTGAAAATCACAAAAGTATAAGGATGCTGTGGTAACATTACTCATAAAAGCAAAATCTTGGAAATAAATCAAATGCATCAAGAATAGAAAAGATAAGTAAATTATGGCATGTTCATAAAAAGAGAAGGCAAATCAAATGAATGCGTGCTACTTAACATTAAAAAGTCTCGGCTCAGTGGCTCAGCCTGTATTCCCAGCACTTTGGGAGGCCGAGGTGAGTGGATTGCCTGAGCCCGCGGGTTCAAGACCTGCCTGGGCAACTTGGCGAGACCTCATCTCTACAGTAAATGAAAAAATTAGCTGGGTGTGGTAGCGCACTCCTGTAGTTTCGGCTACTTGGAACACTGAGACAGAAGGATCCCCGGAGCCCAGCAGGTCGAGACTGTGGTGGCCGGGAGTGGCCACTGCACTCCAGTCTGGGTGACAGAGTGAGAGACTCCAATTCAAAAAAAAAAAAAAGTCTCATAAGTCTTACCATGAGGGAATGAAATCAGACATAAAAGAGTAGATTCTGTATGATCCATGGAAATAACATCCATAAACAGAAATCTAATTTTTGCTATTAAAGGCAGGACACTGGTGTCTATCATGAAGAATGTGAATTGGAGCATCCTGACGACTTCTGGATGCTGTGGTAACAGTGATTTGTTCAATTTGTGAAATTTATAGAATGACGTCTTTGTGATTTGAATAGTCTTTTCTACATTTGATAAATCTTAATTACATTTTCTAAAAAGTAGCAAGGTCAAAACTTTGTAATGTAAAAAAAATATTTTTCTAAAAATATTTCTTACTGGATATACAATCTAAAATAGAACCAAAATCTAAACTCAAAAGTACTTGAAATGCAATCTAGGAAGTAAATATTTATGTCATTAGGAAAAGTTGGTTGAGAATGTTAATATTCAAATGAAAAGATACGACACTTCATGAATAATGACACCAACGCCATGTTTGAAGAGACGATGGCTTATTAATTTCTCTAAGTGATGGTGACATTGGTACGAATAAGATTTATTATGCTAGTCAAATTAAAGATGCCTGTAATGAATACTGAATTTTAACTGTCAGTACCTGCACAACAAATCTTATTAAATGGTGTGTCATAAAAATGATTTAAATGAGAATATAATGAAGCAAATTTCTTGACATGTGTGTTGTATAATTAATTCTGAAGAGTAGAGAAGTTCATTAAAGCTAAGAAAATAGTTTTTTATTTTAATAAACATATTTTAAACCATAAAATTTAAAACACCATGACTCGAAACAATGGACAACCAAACTTATATTTAAGCAGATGACCTGTAAGTTTTGCCATTAGAAGATAACATATAAAATTTTTTTCCTAGATGTCTTCAACAAGTCAGTAAAATAATATCACTTCTTTTGAATTAAGTAGTAGTTACAATTTCATAATAATTATAATTGGTCATATGCTGATAACATAGAGATTGGAAAACATTGAGACACAAGGATTATATTCTAAGGATAAAACTACATGACAGAATTTGTATGTGTGAAATTAAAACAGCAAAATCTCTGAAATCTGGCTCTTATTGGTAATTATTTTAATGCCTTGTGTCTCAGTGTTCTTATTTGTAAAATGAAGGTAAAACTGTACTGCAGCCCAACGGGTTCTTTTGAAAATGTTACCTATTATTTCTATTTTAAAATAATTCCTTAATGAATGAAACTCATTAATATAAATAACCATTGTATTGAAAGAAGATGTCATTTTGATAATTTCTAATAAGAAAAACTCAAAAAAAATTAAAGAAAGCCACAAAAATTTGTTCTTTCTTGAATTTCAATAATTCTCAAAGAAATGCATTTGATGTTTTATATATTACTGAAACTTTATTATTAAAAGCAATCTTGTCATCATCTTTTAGATGTTAATATAAAAAATTTTAAATTGTGTGTTTGTTGCTTCTACCTATAATTGACTTATAATTGAATCAAACCAAATATTTATGCATGTTTAATAAAGCATCTTGTATCTTGCAGACTTGTGTAAATATCAAAATGTCATCCCTAACTTTGATGTAATATGGAAATGCTATTCATCTTTGTTAGATAATGTTTTTTAGGATCTAGAATGTTAATGTTACCCTCCATGATCTGAATTATTGGAATTTATCTTGAGTCGTTTACATTAAATACCTAAGACACTCATCTGATAATTTAACAATAAATTGGTTGCTTTCCAGTACATGACAAAAGCATGACAGAGATAATTCCATTTGAAAAAGACACTCTAAAAGGCTGACTAATTAAACATTCTTACAGATCATTGTTTTTCAAATGCTATTGTGCATAAAAATCACCTGTTCATATTCAAATGTCCTTTCCTGTAATCAAATGAATGTTGACTAGGAGAGGAACATTCCTACTCCTTTTCTTTTGTTTTCTCATGGTCTGTCTTTCTCTGCTGGTCTTCATCCTCAAACATTTCCCCTTAGTCCATCTATTTTAATTAGATGGAGTCTGAAACATATTTGTCCATGTTTTATTTTTGGTTTTGGTTGCTGTTTCTAACTTACAAACCAGATTCTGTCCTTTCTTTATCTTACTTATTGTGCTAATCAGAATTCTTTTATTTCCTGCTTGCTTCTAATACTAAAGTCCAAATCGTCATCAGCTAAATTCAACAGTTCTGGGCTAGAGATAGAGTAGGTTTTATAAAGCGTCTTGAATTTTTGCATGTTCCCACTGGCAGACAGAAGGAATAGGATTCCTGTGTGATGGTTTGTCCTGGAAGTAGAGCTTGAGCTTGTTTTCTCAGTACTATTCCAAAAAGATTTGTGAAAATGGAGAAGTGAAATAAATGATATCAATAGTAGATAGTTTATTAGAAAGATCGCAAAACAGAGTTGAGGATTCACAGAAACTTAGAAACTGTGTAGATACAATTTTGAAGCTGTGTGATTTTTAATGGAAGTCCGTATAGCACTACATAGCTTGGGGACAGGTACGCTATAAACAGACGTTGCAGAAGTCATTGAAGAGTTGGACAACTTGAGTAATGGCAATTTGGCAGATGTTTATTACCAAAATTGACAATCATTTTAAACAACACGATTCTTGAAAGACAAAAAAGTTTAAGCTATTATGTTGTAAATATTGTTACTTCATTAAGCATTATCAAACATGCTCATCTGGATTAAAAAAAAAAAGCCTAGAGGATCAGAAGTTATGAGACATTCTGTGGATTTGGCACACACATACACAAATATACATAAAATAATGGAGTATGCCTTGATGCCAGCTTGTCCATAAGAAAATGTTTTTATGTTAATTGCTTAAACAATCTGTAAATATTAACTAAGAAATATTTACTAAATTATTTACTAATACTAACTAAAGTCTGATTATATTGAATGTCGTGTCCCAAATTTGGACACATGCTGACTTGGCAAATCATTCCTAAAACCACAGATTCCTATTTATTCTTTGAATAAGCAAGCAAGAATAATTCTGATTTCCTCCAATATTTAAATGTATAGATCTTGGACCAAAGGGTTTGAAGTAATTTCATCTTCCATTTTTATACCTAATAACTCATGAACAAATTTGTTATTTTTTGTCCCATTGACTCCAAACTTTTTAACTTAAGAAATTTTTACGTCCAATCATGATTGCTTCCATTGAAGGACAAAGTAAAGTTTGTATCAGCTTGGAAACCAAGAGTGCTTTCTGTTCATTTGGGATATTCATGGTGACCAAAAATGTGTTTTGGAATTGGTTGGGGTGTTCACTTTAGCCTTTACATAAAAATGGGGGAAACCTGGATGGAATCAAATGCTGCCATTGCCTCCTAATAAAAGGGAATATAAACCAATGAAATCCCATATAGGAAGAAAAATTCAGTGACCAAATTCTTCAGGAATGCCTGAATCACATCATAAAATAAAGAACTCTGATCAGTTAAATGCCGACAGAATGTAAAAAGAACATCCATTGGTTGTGGATGAGGAAAACCATATTCACCAAATAAGACCTTGGTACAGCTGGACTCGGTGGTTCAGCCTGTAATCCCGCGCCTTTGGGAGGCTGAGGTGAGTGGATTATCTGAGCCTGCGGTTTGAGACCCGCCTGGGCAACTTGGCAAGACCTCATCTCTACAATAAATCAAAAAGAGCCGGGTGTGATAGTATGCGCCTGTAGTTCCAGCTACTCGGAAGGCTGAGGCAGAAGGATCGCAGGAGCCCAGCAGGTGGAGGCTGCGGTGGCCGGGAGCAGCCACTGCACTCCAGTCTGAGCGACAGAGTGTGGCTCCAACTCAAAAATAAAAAATAAAAATAAATAAATAAATAAAAATAAAATAAGCCGGGCTCGGTGGCTCAGCCTGTAATCCAACGCTTTGGGAGGTCGAGGTGAGTGAATTGCCTGAGCCCGAGGTGGGAAGATTGCCTGAGCCTGCAGGTTCGAGACCCGCCTGGGCAACTTGGCGAGACCTCAACTCTACAATAAATCAAAAATCAGCCCGGCGTGGTAGCGCGTGCCTGTAATTCCGGTTATTCGGAAGGTTGAGGCGGAAGGATCGCCTTGGTACAAGATTTCTCTCCATATTTTCTTAGTTGCTATTTTATTTAAAGTAAGCGATGTTCTCTACTTTCTCCACCATATTTTTACATGATATATTAGTTGATAGCTTTACAGTTTATAGTTTAATACACAGAAAATAGAATATCAAAAAAAGAATATGAAAAACGTGGGGGAAAAAAGACCATAGCAAAGGATTTTGACCCTGGAGTCCTGGAGCTGATAAAAGATTGTGAAATTTGGGGTTACCTTCTTTTTTATTTTTTGTGAGTTGGGGTCTCAGTGTTGCCAAGGCTGAAGTGCAGTAGGGAGTTCACAGCTCACCACAGCCTCCACAGCCTCCACTTCTTGGCCTCAGGAAAACTTTCCACCTCAGCCACCCAGTAGCTGGGACTACAAGTGGACACTATACCCACTTTTTAAATTTTTATTTTTTGTACAGACAAGGTCTCCCTGTTGTCTAGGCTGGTCTCAAACTGTTGGGTTCAAGCAATCCTCCTGCCTTGACCTCCCAAATTGCTGAGATTACAGATATGAGCCACCACACCCACCTGGGATTACCTTCTGAGAATGAGCTGGATGCATTTAATTATATAGTGAATAGACTGATTGTACAGGTTATCATAAAGGGGAAGAGTAAGTTTATGGATAAGATAGATGTATTTTAAATAAGTTAACTATATACAAACAAATGCATAAAAGATAGTAAATATGATGGCTTGTACTAAATATTTGTGATTTTTTTAATTGTGCACCATGTGAACCTCTTTTTTATATTTGAGAAATTATCTCACTTTGAATCTCAGTGTGCTGAAAAATCTCAAACTGCCAGATATTTACTTTCCAAGCTTCTCTTGCAAAAGAGGGCAATGCAAACTGTAATTTAGACTCCACTAATTAGACTTTGTTAAAAATAAGCAAGAACCATGAAGTAATCTCTCTGGTGGCAAAAATTGTTGTAGTACGATCAGACTCCTTGTGGAGCAAAGACAGAAATGACAGCTTAAACACCTATTGCTTAGCAAATGCAATAAAATTTTCTTCACTGGACCAGTAAAGTGACTTGACATGCATTTTCAAGTATCTGTAACTTTAAACTTAGTATCTCAGTTTTCCTGAAGACTATGGGAGGAACACTATACCTTCTTAAAATTTTCTTTTCAGTCACAGCAAGTATCTCTTACTTGAATCTAAGAAAAAGGGATAATACAAAGTTTCTGGAAGAAGTCCTTGGACCACATTTCAAATTTCAGTATTGGAGTTCCATGAGAACAACTTCCTGGTCTCTTCTACCACCCACTCCATCATTCCTCCCAGTAGAAGGAAGAGAAGTGAACACAACACAACTTACTGAGCAAGCTCCTTTCTTGTTCTTGGAAGCTGCCTGTTCAGAAAGGTGTCTTTGCTGCCAATTGCCCAGCAGAGTGTTGAGTAGATAGGCAAGTTTGTCCAGTTCAGGAGTGAAATAAGAAGTCATTTATCTACAAAGGTGAGATACTAGTTTATTTTACCATTGTTCTAAGGAAATAAAAGTACTGACATTTTTGTGTCATGTTTTTTCTGGTTCCTATATCTATTTTTCAAAGGTTCTGAAAAATGTTGAACTCTTTTTTTTAAAAATATTGCTTACTACCCTCTTAGTACTAACACAAAAAGATTTTATATATAATTGGTCTATGAACATACAAATAAGTTATTTTGAGAATACAGTTGAAGAGACTATACTTTACAGATTAGTGCAATTGATATTATTGATGTCACATTTCCCTTAATAGTATAGAAATTGCTTATAACTTTAGTCATTTTTAATTATATGCACAATAACTTTATAGGTTATTAGAGAAAAATTTTATGAAACTAAAAATAAAAAACAAAATCACATATAAACTATAAATATAATTCCAAGTATCATTCAAAAATTGACAGCATTTACCTTTCTAATAAGTGACAACAATGGTAAGTGAGGAGGATAAAGCTATACTTTGTGGGGAAAAGGTCTCAAGTAGATTTTTGCACGTCACTGATTCCTTTAGTCTTTATTTTTATTATTTATGTTTGCCTGTTTGTCCTCAGTTCCCAACTTGATGTTATACCTCAGGCATAATCACTTCTCTATATTTCTTTATCTTGAAGAACCCAAAACTTAAACATCTGACCAAAACTTTTCTATTATTCTTCTCTCATTCTCACCTTTTTTTGTTTTGTTGGTTTTGCTTTTGTTTTTGAGTTGGAGTCTCTGTCACCCAGGCTGGAGTTCAGTAGCACCATCACTGCCTCCACCTGCCAGGCTTAGTCATCCTTCTGCCTCAGTCTTAGATGGGGCTATAGGCATGTGCAACACTGCCCAGCTGATACATGTGTATATATATATATATATATTCTTTTTTTTTTAATTGTAGCTATGAGTGCTTGCCTCATTGCCCAGGTTAGTCTCCAACTTCTGGGTTCAGGCATCCCCTCACCACGGCCTCCAAAAGTGCTAGGATCACAAGCCCTCATTCCCACCTTCTATTAAAGTTGTTCATTATCTTTAACAGCAATTTCCTTAACTCCCACATTTTATGTTCATTTCCTGTCTTCTCCTAGCTTCATTTCTCTCCCTATATTCTTTCTGTACCAAGATAATAAAGTTGAACAATCCATTCCCTAATCTTTAGAGTCTCTCTCATCTCTGAGTTTCTCTCAACTGCCACAAGGCTTTCACATCTAGAACAAAGGCAGTGGCTTCTTCTATCTAAAAACCTACTTTGTATCTGAGTTCAGATCACACAAAGTTTTATTTAAATATCTAAAATCAAATGTTTGACTATTACCCCAACACCTACTGTGTGCTCTATCCTAATTTCCCCCCACCTTGATAAGTGTCTCCACCAAGTTCATGTTGGCAAAGTCAGAAATCTGAGAATTATCATTGATTTTCCCCTTCATGATAACCATATATGTTTCTCCTTCAAGTATATTAGATTCTGTTCACTGTTGTCCATTTCCATTGAGGCCACATGAGTACATCCTTCAAATTTCCACTAGCAGTGCTTACTGAAATTCCTTACTGTCCTTTAATTTCTTCCTCCTGAGCTGTAATCAGTCATACAAAAATATAAATGCAGTCGCATACCTGATCATCTGAAGCTTTTGGAAGACTGCTTGCCCCTGATCTTATGCCCTCCATGTGTATTCCCCTGGTGACCTACTGATCTCACACTACACACTTCTACTTTTTTTAGTTCCTATTATACACTAAGCTCTGAAAAGCACTTTGAACCCTTAGCAAATGTTAATCTTGATTTCACAGTTTCAGATAGTGATTCATCACTACTCTTCAAATCACAACTCAAATCTTAACCCTAAGGGAGGCTTATTTATTTATTTTGAAACCTCAGAAAAAGTTGGCCTACTCCCACATACACTTGTATTATTTTTTGGTTTGATGTTTTTACTTTCAGCGTTGTTTTCTTCATAGCATTCAGCAGAATTAACTCATATTTAATGTGTTTGCTAATTATCTATATAATATCTTTCCTACATCACAAGTATTCTGAGGAGATAACATTTGAAGTTTCTTTTCTTTTCTTTAATTTCTTTTCTTTCTTTTTATTTTATTATTATTATTTTTTTTTGGTGAGTTGGAATCTCATTCTGTCTCCTAGACTGGAGTGCAGTGGCATACTCATGGCTGCCACAGCCTTGACCTGCTGGACTCAGGCAATCCTTCCATCTCAGCCTTCCAAATAGCTGGGACTACAGGCATGCACCACCACACCCGGATAATTTTTTTATTTGTTGTAGAGATGAGGTCTCGCCAAGTTGCCCAGGTTGGTCTTGAACCCCTTGGCTCAGGCAATCCTCTCACCTCGGCCTCCCAAAGTGTTGGGATTATAGGTGTGAGCCAGTGTTCACACCTAAAGTCTGGCATAGTCTCCAGAATATTATCTGCTTATAAGAAAATTTTAGTAAAAGAAAGATGAGTGAACTCTGACAAATACGTTATCTTCCCATTTGGTTCAATGGAGAGAGTCACCCAAACATTATGACTTATTTTCTCCTAAAATGCATGCATTATAAATTTAATTAAGCCCTCAAAAAATTTTTTAATAGTCATTCTTGAATTTCCATTTAAATATTATTCCTCTGACTAAGCAACCCTATCTCTGTTCTCTGCTTTCCCTAAACAAATGAAGATGCTGAAAAGAGTGTGTTATCTGAGATAATCTGATATAAATAAAAGTATTTAAACTGCTTTGAATCTCAATATATTTTTTAAATTTATACTTTGTTTCTTTTTACAAACATTATTTCAAAATTAATACCCTAATTTTTCTCCTCTCACTGTCTTAAATCATTTTTTCTGAATCTCTTTCTTCCTAACATATAGATATATATTAAGCAGACTCTCAATTTCTAAGTGTAATAAATTCAGTACAGTTAAACTTAAATTGTATATGTAATTTAACTCTCATTCTTTTCCAATTATTAAGTATAACTTGAATAGGGAAAGGGTCAAATATACTTCTTTTCTCCATCTACCTTCTCTTTACAGGGTGATTTTCTCCTGGTTTTGGCAATGGATTCAGAAAATGGTGAAAAATTAGAAAATAATCCTTATTTTACTGGTATTGCTCTGTCCTCTCTTGGTTCCCCTGGCCAAGATTGCCTGTCATTGTCATCCATTAAGTTGGCATCCAGGTCCTGACTCCATTGCAAAACAAAAAGAGTGTTTTAAAAACTTGCAGGATGAAGACTCACTTCAGTTTGAACGCTCTCAATGCTCTCTACTTAAATTTTTCTTATGATAGTACACCGCAATTTCCCCCCCTGCAGAAGGCAATGTCTTTGTGTAAAATATTTTAAAGAGGGCTTATGCCTTCCACATGGTCTACTTGACATACAGAAAACTCAAAGATTCTTAATTTGACAACTCTCTTTTCCTCAAAACAAAAAGGAGAAGGGGAGAACAGTATAATCTGGTACATTGGCAGAGATCATTAGGGAAAAAGAAATAAATACACTCTTTTAGTGACTTTAATTTTTTATAATTGAGTCTTTTGGAGTCCTCTCATGTGACATGATTTATAAATAAATATCTTGATTTTCTACAAAAATGTAGATAAAACAAAACAAATTAAAGAAATACATTTTTACTAAGCAAAAGAATAGCGGCTTAAACAATTTCAATAAATATGTTTTGGTGGAATAAGTAACAGATGCTGATGCTATTAATAAGTTATGATGATATATCTGTCTCTAAAAGTTTTCAATTCTTTTTAGAAATATTCAGTTCTTTATACATCTTTGATTTCTCCTTTTATACTGCTCACAGATGCCACAGTAACAAAGCAAGTTGTCACAATTTTAAACAGTCTCTCCTTCATCAAAAATTGCACTTTCTATACTCTTTTTTGAGATTTTATTATTTATTATCATTTTTAAACAACACTTGTATTGATGTACAATTTGTATAACAGAAATCATCTATTTAAATTGCACAGTTTATAATGTTGGTGCATTTAGAGTTATGTGCAACCACCATAATTAATTTTAAAATAGTGCTATCACCCAAAATGAAACCCTAAACACATTAGCACTCACTCCCTATTCCCCCCAGCCCTTAGGCAATCATTAATTTACCTTCTATCTTAATAAATTTGCCTATTTTAGACATTTCATATATAAAAATCATAAAACGTGGTCTTTTGTGAATAACTTCTTTTGTGCAGTGTGTTTTAAGGTTTATCCTTGCTGTATCATGCATTATACTTCATTTCTTTTCATTGCTGAATAATATTCCACTGCACATGCATGTATTCCATGTGTTTTATTTACTCACCCATTAGTTCATGGGCATTAAAACGTTTCCGTGTTCTCTCTAATGAACAATGCAGTCATGAATATTGGTGTACAAGTTTTTGTGTGGAAATGTGTTTTTACTTATCTCATATATATAGGTGTGGAATTGTGGGGCCATATGATCACTCTAGCCTTTGAAAAACTGAAGGCCATTGTCAAAAGTGGCATTCCCAGGAGTAGTGTATGGAGATTCCAAATTGTGTGCACCCTCAGCAACAGTTACCTTCAGCTATGGTCGTTATTATCTAAGTTCTTATTTATACATTTATTTTTGTTATTATACATATTTATATCTGTTTCCTTGATTACATACATCCCTATGGATGAGAAATGTTATGTGGTTTTGATTCACATTTCTCTACTAGCTAATATTATGGGACATCATTTTTATGTACTTATCAGTCAATTGAGGAAATATCTAGTAATATCCTTTGCCTATTCAAAAAGTTGTTTATTTGTCTGTATCATTTCATTTTCAGTTTTATATATGCACTCATGAGTTTGTGTGTACATTCTCAATACATATCCTTTATTAGATATATATTTTGCAAAGATTTATTTTCATTCTGTGGGTTGTTCCCTCATTTTTAAAATGATGTTCTTGGAATTACAAAAACTATTAGTTTTGATGAAGTTGTGTGTGTGTGTGTGTGTGTGTGTGTGTGTGTGTGTGTGTGTGTGTGTGTATATAATAATATATAAACTTTAAAGTATATTTATGCTTAATAGTTTATATACGTATATATAAAATTCTTTTTATCAATTTTGTTTTTGCTGTTATGTCTAAAAAAGGCTTTGACTAGCCCAAATTAATGAAGCTATCCTACTGGTTTTTTGTTTGTTTGTTTGTTTGTTTGTTTTGTTTTGTTTGAGTTGTGGTCTCACTCTGTTGCCCAGGCTAGAGGGCAGTGGCACGCTGCTCATGGCCACCGCAGCCTCGACCTGCTGGACTCAGATGGTCCTTCCGCCTCAGCCTTCCAAGTAGCTGGAACTACAGGCATGTGCTACCATGACTGGCTTATTTTTTGATTTATTGTAGAGAGGAAGTCTCACCAAGTTGTCCAGGTGGGTCTCAAACCCCTGGGCTCAGGCAATTCTCTTGCCTTGGCATCCCAAAGTGCTGGGATTGCAGACTTGAGCCACCACACCGGCTTGATTTTTTTTCCTTCTAAGATTTTTATAGTGTTAGCTCCTAGATTTACATTCATGACTCATGCTGAATTATTTTGTTGTTGCCAATTGTTCCAGCATCAATTGTTAAAGAGACTATTCTTCCCTGTTTTAAATTTTTTGGTACTTTTGCCAAAAATCAATAGACTATAAATGTGAGGATTGTTTCTAGACTCTCAATTCTGTTTCATGGGTCAATATCCCTATTATTATGCCAGTAGCATATTGTTTCAGTTACTGTGGCTTTGTAATAACTTTTGAAATCTGAGAGTGAGTGAGTCTTCCAACTTTGTTCTTTTTCAAGATTGTTTTGCCTATTCTGAGTTCCTTAAAATTACATATGAATATAAGCATCCACTTTTTATTGTTTGCAAACAATAAAAATTCAGCTGGTATTTTAATAGGCATTAAATAAAATCTGTGGAAAATTTTGTGTTTATCTTTACTGCAATAAGTCTTTGATCCATGAACATATCTTTATATTTCTTTTGGACTTATTTAATTTCTTTCAATAATATTTCGAAGATTTCAGAATACAAGTTTTAAATTTACTTTATTTTTTCTAAATATTTCATCTTTGAGTTAGAGTCTTATTCTGTCGCCCAGACTGGAGTGCAGTGGCCACTCCTGGCCACTGCAGCCTCGACCTGCTGGGCTCTGGCGATCCTTCCGCCTCAGCCTTCCAAGTAGCCGGAATTACAGGCATGCGCTACCACGCCCGGCTGATTTTTGTTTTTGATTTATTGTAGAGATGAGGTCTCGCTGCCCAGGCGGGTCTTGAACCCGCGGGCTCAGGCAATCCATTCACCTCAGTCTCCCAAAGGCGCGGGATTACAGGCTGAGCCACTGAGCTGGCAATTTCATTTTTAGATAGTTCATTGCTAGCACATAGAAATAAACTGATTTTTGTATATTGATACTGTACCCTGAAACTTTGCTGAACTTATTTATTAGTTCAAATAGCTCTCTATGTGAATTTTATAGTATTTTCTACATAAACAAGATCATGTCATCTACAAATCTAGTTTTGTTTTCTTTCTAATCTTTTCTTTTTCTTGACTGACTACCCCATATAAAACCTCCTGCATAATATTAATATTAAATAAAAGCAGACATCATTATCTCTGCCTTAATTTAGGGGGGAAACACTGAATCTTTCACCATTATATATGATGTTAGCTGTGGGATTTTCAGAGATGTCTTTTATCGTATTGAGAAATTTCTTTTGAAATATCTACTTGTTGATAGTTATTTTATCATATAGGATTGTTGAATTTGTCAAATATTTTTTCTACATTTATTTATATGAATGAAACACACACAGTATAATTAATGAGAAAACAAAATAGCATTATATAACTGCCAAAATGCAATTTGGATGTTTAATTTGAATTCTTGCATTGGCCTAACGTGAGGATCATATTTCTCCAAAGAGTGATTCACATCTGACTTCTGATGGCCAGTCTTTCTTGAATTGTTAGTTCAAATAGTCAGGTATGAGATTCATATTATATGATTTGACAATTTGACACTTTATGCCTTTACATATATAAAACATTCTTTTTCCTTGAATAAGAAAAGTGACTGTATTAAGCCACCTGCTGTCATTTGTTATTTTAAAAACAAAGATATGTTAAGACAAATCAGCAATGAGCACAGGGGAACATGTTCAAAAAAATCTATTTCACAAAGATCTTGGGTATCTTTTGTCTCTATCTCTTTATCTATTAATATAACACATTTGCTTGCAATACACACACAAACACATACACAGATATACAAACCAGACAGTCACAACACATTATTTTCACAAAGACTGATACTTGTTTGGAAGAAAGTAAGATGAAATTTCAGTTACAGTATTTCATCGGTCTACACTGAGGAAAATTATGTTCCTGCTTCTTCAATACAATATTTCAGGATTTAAAAAACCACTTTTTTTCTATAGCAATTCACTGTATTATTCAACATTTTATATAATAAAGAAATTCTGCAACATATTGCTCAGAAAGTAACTTGTTTTGTGATTTATTTTTTAAGAGTAAAATCAGATTAATTGTCTCCTCACCAATTCATAAAATCATAATGAGAAATCTCCAATAGCAACATTTTAGTAAGTGATGAATTTGATGTCTTCTGTGGATCCTAGAAATCAGTCCCATTATTTTACAGTCAAACATAATACCTCTCACCTTCTTATCTTGAAAATATTGAAGAACCATTTTCATCATAATGCCCCAAAAGGTTTAGCATATTCAATTAGTTTAATAAATAAGAAAGTAATGTTACAGTGAAAATATCGCAGTAATTTTTATCTCATTTTAAACTCAGGAAAACAAACACAAAAATGTAATATGTTTGTTCTCTAACACCGAGTGAATTATAGAAATAATTGTAAATTACCACATGCACATATATGTACCTACTATAACATATATGCATATCTATATCTCTGTATTGTGTAAAATAGGAACGGTAGTGCACATTTACTGCCTATGATATTCAACTTTGAATATTGTGCTGAGATTTTTTTCCTCTTTAGATTTAGAGTGCTACATTATTTGTTGCATGCTTTAGAAAATGGCTGAAATTATATGTGATTTTCTTTAATAGTTTTGGCCCATTTTAGCCTAGTCAATAGAGAAACGTTTAATGATTGCAGTTTTTATCTAAATTAACTTACACTTATTTTTTCTGGAGAAAGTTTGAAATTAGAAGTTTAAAAGTTAAAAATATCTCTTCTATTTTTTCACAGACAGTAAAAAATTCATGATTTTGACAGAGGTGCAAAATAAGAGCAAAGAAATGACGTTTACTAGATTTACAAGAACAGAAAATGAATATATTAGAAAGATAATTTTATTTTAAGCCTTTACTATGACTTTATTAATCAAATTTCTTTGAATTTAAGAAAATATATTTAATAAATATTATGAGGACATCAGGATATACGTTAAGAGAGTTATGCTTTAAGTGGTCTAGAAAATATATAGAACGTCAAGATAGAGATTTTCAGATGACTGTTTTAGAACATTAGTAAGAATTTTAAAGTTAATTCTCTTCACTATTCTGGAGATGCTTTGTATTTTTTGAATAGATCTTGGAGTTAGGATAAATAAATTCATATATAACTATGCTTTACAAAGAAAACTAGTCCTTAGCAATACTGTAAAAGGTGGCAACTATCTGTCTGTAACTCATTCAATAATTTTGGCATAGCAGATTTATGTGTTCCACATTGTTTTCATATCAAAATTTGAACTTTGAAGGGAAATCAGAATAAGCATGTACATATCTGGATATAGCTATACACATCAATATATTCATATAATGTGCATACATACCACATATCTATATAATATACATAATGTATATGATATATAATAATCTATTGATTATCATCTATCTTCTATTTATCCTCTATCATTCATCTATCTATCTATCTATCTATCTATCTATCTATCTATCTATCATTAATTTTAGATAGTACCCCCAGAAAACAAAGAACTGGTATGGAGTTTTGATTCAACCATTATACCTGAAAAGGAATCAAGGCAGAGAATGTAGAAAATAGGTGTAAGAAACACTTAGAAAAATAGATACTGGATTTATATACTATACCTTTATATTTTCCTTTACTTTATGTTAGAGAATTAGTAGTAGAATTGGCAAAAATGTGATTATTTTTGATATGTCATGTTGAAAGCACAATTTACCAGTATGTTATAGAAGAGAATAATTATAGCAAAATAATGATCAAATTACCTTTGAAAATATGTATCAGTACTTTTGTTATATTTCATATTGGACCATGTAGACAATTAAGAAATAGGTAAAATATATATTGTGGAGGATTATATTAGATTTTGACTACAGATGATTTAATGTAAAACACAGAATAAATTAGATACTTAATACCCAAATACTTAAATTTAAGTTGACCAAATGTCATAGTCTGTGTTCTGCTGCTATAAAATAATATCAGAGATGGAGTAATTTATAAACAAGTTGAGCTTATCTAGTTCTGCAGACTGGGAAGTCCAAGAGCATGATGCTGGCATTTGGTGAGAACCTTTATGCTACATCATATTTTGGTGGAAGGAGAAAAAGCAAGTAACCACACCAGACAAAAAGAGAAGCTGTGTTGGACACATCCCTTTAGTTATAACCCATTCCAGCAATAACTAACATGATAATGGCATTAATGTATTTATAAGGGCAGAACCCTCATGACCTAATCACCGCTTAAACATCCTATCTCTTAATACCATCTTAATGGTAATTAACTGTCAATGTGGGATTTAGTGAGGACATTCAAACCACAGTACCAAATAATAAATAGAAAGCATTGAGTGAGAAAAGTAATGAGAAGGACAGGGTGTTTGTTTTCTGAATAACTCCCTGAACTCTCTTTTGGATAAAATATGAGTTAATGGAATAAAGATAAATAATTAATTCATAATCCAAATGCAAATGGAATTTAAAAAGTAGAATAAAACTGAGTAGTCTGAAAAAACCCATTAAAATATTTAATTTCACTTCTACATCAATGTAAATGTCCTTGTCTTCCAGAGTAATAATTTGATATAACCACGCGCACGTGCGTGCGTGCACACACACACACACACACACACACACACACATGACATATTTTGCAATAGCAGAAAAACATGCCACACCAATTAGAATCCTTCTGCCATCAGTATCTTTAATAGAGTTATGTATCAATAAATACAATTAATATAACTGTGTGGTCAGAAGACTCTGTATTTAGAATACATTGCAGAGTATTTTAAGTAAAGATTCTTTTACAACATTTTGTTTCTAGATACAGCATCTGAATGTCTCCTAAAACACATACAGCTTTGATTAGAGTCCACTTGAAAACTGGAACAATGAAAGAGATACATGGTTCTGCAGTGAAGAGGTGCTTTAAATATTTCACAGAGCCATAATCACAATGTACAGCTCTGTACTTTACAATTGTAAATTATGCACAAATTATTTCTTATTATTCATAAATAGCAAAGTCATTGTATTTTTGACCCCATAAGAAAGAGTTGTATTCTAAAAGTGATGACTGAGAGTAAATATTGGTGGGATACCTGGGAGTTCCTTGATCAACATGGGCAGGTCTTTCCAAAAGCACAGATGAGGAGGATTGAGACACTGCAGAAGGAAGATCTAGCCCCAGATTTTTCAACAGAATGTGGTCCAAAAGTGAATTTACTAGTGAGTAACATGAGTAAGCCCCTCTCTGGAGCTGAAATAATTACTTGTTAACTTTTGAGTGTATTACTGAATATATGATGGCATTGTGGGAGGCTAGCACTTGTTAAACCTAAAAACATGACTTGTAAATATTTTTGTTCCATACTTATAAAATTAATGGTCAAAGAGTGTGACTCAAAGGATAGTTGAACTGTCCACTTTGTCAAACCAGCATTCACTTAAAGCCATTCTTACGGTCTTAAACAAAACTGACAAGCTATTATCATCAATAGGTTGTCAGAAATAAAAATGGAAGTTTTACTGAGCTCAGTTCTAAATGTGTGCATTTTACAATTCTAAAGTGTGCAGAATTGTACATTGTGATTATGTCTCTATGTGAAATTTTTAAAGCATATTTTCACTGCAGGATTATGTAGCTCTTTCATTGCTTCAATAAAATTGCATGTGCATTATCAGTCTTTCAATCCCAAACATGTGAATTACAGATGGATTATTTTAATTGTCTTTCTGCAAGTGCAAAACATAGCTTTGATGGAGAAATACATTTCCCATAGCAGAAAAAAACAATTTGAGCATATTTGTAAATTATTTATTTCAAAGTGATGGACAAATTGATGACTTTAACCATAGGCCAAAATCTCATGTGTGATCTTTTTAGGCCTAACTATAGGCAACTGCAAAGATTTTACCTTTCAGGCCTCATGGAGAAAGCTGCCCTCCCCACACCAAGTGTGGTGCATAATCAGTTTGATTCAGACTCTAAAGCAGGGGTCCCCAAACAACGCCCCGTGGGCCACCTGCGGCCCGCCAAGGACATTTATCCGGCCCACCAGGTGTTTTTGCCGCTGCTGCCTGTCCTGCCTAGCAGCCGACTCGTCCGGGCCGCAGTGCGCGTGTGTGGAACTTGCATCGCACTCTCCAACTCCCCTCCTTCTCTCTGTCTCTCGACTCCTCCTCTCAGTCTAGACTAACCGATGCACACTTGCATCACTTGTTAAGACTAGCAGTGACAAATATGGAACGGACATTGACCATCTCATTAGCCAACAGCAGGCCCATAGTTCCCATTGAAATACTGGTAAGTTTGTTGATTTAACTTTACTTGTTCTTCATTTTAAATATTGTATTTGTTCCCGTTTTGTTTTTTCACTTCAAAATAAGATATGTGCAGTGCGCACAGGAATTTGTTCATAGTTTTTTTTTTTTAAACTATAGTCCGCCCCTCCAACGGTTTAAGGGACAGTGAACTGGCCCCCTGTTTTAAAAGTTTGCGGACCCCTGCTCTAAAGTGAGTTGCAGTCAAGGACTGAAGACCTCCTTGTGGGACACCCTCTTATTCATCACTGCACTTCTAGCCCAGGAGTATCCACCAGAGGCTTCATCAGGGGCTGTCCCTGAGAGCTTCTTCAGGCACCTCTAATGAGATCTGCTTTAGAGGGGAAAGAGAGAGCCTGAAGACACTTTTCCCCACTCTAACTCAGTACTCATTACTTTTTCACTTCTAGCCCTTCCCTTTACCCTCGCCAAAGTTATTGGATCCGTAAAAAGTCAGGAGTCTTTATGTTCAGGACTCTTTCAGCTGTGAGATAATGCATTTCTGATCTATTGTGATACAGTTGACCCTCACTTGGCACCTTTATATGGGGAAAAATGAAAAACTGTGGGAACTGCTCCAATATTTAGTCTCTTGATCAAAGGCTTGACTGTTGTTTTCATTTTGACTTGTTGTCTTAATCACTACTCAGACATCTGTCAGATCAACTCTCTCCAGCTCAGCTTTTGACATGTTTATTGTGTCTCTATTTTACATTGGGCGAATAGACCAATTTAATATACCTAAAATGCAAACCTCTCAGGCTTCTTCATAGATACAAAAAATAGCATCATTCACAAATCAAACCCTAAGCCCTGTTTTTCACATTTAAATTAGGTCAGATTTATCAATTCACTAAATCAACTGCTCCCAGGCTTAAGTTTTATATAGTAAAATGGTTGAGAAACTTAAATTGATATCAAAATAAAATAAAAACTCACCGAGAAAACTGACTACAGTTTCTACAGTCAGTGTTCCACGTAGCAGTTAATTGTGTCACCCGAGGCAGAATAATCTTGCTAAGAGTCAGTTCATCAACAAAATAAAGGAACTAAGGATAATATCTCATAAAGTTAATTTGAAAATTTAAAACATACAGTCTATAGAATAATGTAATTATCATGTGTGGTATATTGCTTGATACTAATTAAATTTAGCTATTTTTATTAAAATAATTAGTTATACCCAAATCAAACTGAAATCTTATTCTTTTTTTTTTTCTGGAAAGTGAGAAGGTAGGTATTAAGAAGACAGAAAAGCTCCCAGAGTGAGAGGAGACCTGAAAGAAGTTGCCCCAAAATCTTATTCTTTCACTTTCTTCTTGTTTTTATAAATCTGAGTGGGTATTCTATGTCTTCATAATATTATGATCATTATAATTATTTACCATTTTAAAAAATTTTTGGTTTTTGAGTTGGAGTCTCACTCTTGTCGCCCAGGCTGGAGTGCAGGAGCACGTTCATGGTGACTGCTGTCTCAATCTTCTAGGCTTAGGCAATCCTTCCACCTCAGCCCTCCAAGTAGCTGGAATTATAAACAGACGCCATCATGCCCAGCTAGTTTTTTGTGATTTGTTGTAGAGACGAGGTTTTACCAAGTTGCCCGGGTTGATCTCAAACCCTGGGCTCTGGCAATTCTCTCGCTTTGGCCTCCTAAAGTGCTGGGATTGTAGACTGAGCCACCACGCCAGGCCTCCTTTTCTTCATATTTACTTATTCATCACAAACTTATTTATTAAATAAACATCTTTTGACTTCCTAAAATACATCATATGTTGAATAAGACACTATGTATAAAATATGCCTAACATACTCAGCTTTGTGGCAGACGATACAAGCTTACAGTTGTAATATGTATTTTAATTTAGCAATAGGCACATACATGGATGCACCTAATCTCATAGTATTTGAGATTTAAACATCTGTATAAAATTGTGTAACATGCTCTGAGAAATTTAGCTCATAAATAAAAGCAACTGCCAGATTCCCCTCAAAAGTTTCAAGAAAAGGAAAATTGGAGTGGGAAGTACCATTCTATTTGTGGAAAGGTATTTTATATTAGATGGACCATTCACCAATAACAATAATTAAAAATGTGACCAATATGGAAACCACTATGTTAAGGCACTGAAAAGCTGAAGAGGAAAGGGAAGATTCTTTAGTACAGTCTTGAGTATAACAAGGCTTTGCTGATAAATTAACTTCCAACTTCTAGTCTCCAAAACACTTCTTTTTTTGTTTTTTAAAACTACTCAATTTATGCTACATTTGTGTTGCTGTTTGTTTTTGAGTTGGCATCTCACTCTGTCACCCAGGATGGAGGGCAGTGGTACACTCACGGCCACTGCAGTCTCAACTGTTGGGCTCAGGCGATCCTTCCTCCTCAGAATTCCGAGTAGCTGGAACTACAGACATGTGTTACCAGGCCCGGCTAATTTTTTTTTTTTTTTTTAATTGTAGAGATGAGGTCTTGCCAAGTTGCCCAGGCTGGTCTCGAACCTGCGGGCTCAGGCAATCTTCCCACCTCAGCCTCTCAAAGTGCTGGGATTATAGGTGTGAGCCACTGCACCTGGCAAGCTACATTGTTATAGCAGACCTAGGAAACTAATACACTAGGTGAACTCCCCATTTACCTATGTTTCCCCTGAGGCTTTTCTCCTTTCACGTTAGTGGGGGCTAGTCCTTGCTGAAGCAAATTAACAAAATAAGAAGGAATAGGTTGGTGGTCAAGTTACCCAAATGGCAAAAAATTAAGGAGGGAAACCAGGAGGGGTAAAAAAAGCATATATATTAAAAATATATTTTAAGGCATAATACAACTAGTTATATAGTGAAGATTTATGATTCTAAGATCCAGAAAATAAAAATTAAAAGAAATAAATTCAGGTTTAGCCTTTCGGGTCATATGCTTATTAAGACATCTATCTATTTTGGAAATGGTTGCAAAGAAGCTGAAGAACTGAGCAGAGCATGAGAATTGGGGTATGAGACAGAGTGCAGAAACTGCTAAAATTTAGAGCATCATAAGTAAATCCTTCATTTTTTGTGTTGTATGAATAGAAAAAAAAATTGTGGCCTGAAAAGGACTCATATTTTCTGAATTCTGATATATAGGATTCATGATTACAGATTTTCTCTAGTTTTCTGAAAAAAATATAAATCTCTTCTGAAACTAACTAGTATTATTTTAGATTTCAAATTATTTCTATGGTTTTTAAAACCATGGCACATCAGGAGACAGCAATCACATTGTAAAGACAAGGCGAATAAACAAAATAGAAACAGACTCAGAAGGGAAATAGGTAATAAAAATATACAACAATAATGCTAAATAATTATATAATATGTTAAAAATATACAAGACAAAATTGAGAATTTTCCAGAGAAAGTTGGCAAATATTAATATAATAAAAAACAAAATGACAATTATAAAGTTCAAGTAATACAATGATCAAAAGTAATATAGCATTTAGACATAACCATGAGCAAATTATACTCAAAACATATTAGACAACTAGAAAATGGATCATAAAACTATATAAGAAAAACCATGAATATAAAACTGTATATAAAAGGCATAAACTAATGAACATTGAATTCATATGGCTGACTGGAGGCAGCTAGAGTGTTTTTCTCCTATGAAATAAAGCAAGATAGAGTTTCCTTATCCAGAAAGGAACAGGACCAGCAGAGTACCCCACAACTCATCAAATAAGTTATTATAGCCATATAGTGCTAAGAAGATAAGAAATCAGTAGACCTGGGTTGGAACTGGTCAAATTCTCCTCTGGAGGCTACTACACAGTCCACTGGTAGCCTCCAGACACAATGGGGAAGGTGAGTGAGGAGGATTCAGGAAATCTGTGCTTTTGCCACAGACTCAGAGTACCCCCTAAGCCTTGTAGGACTCCAGTCCCTCACAGGAAACTGCCTTACTCACAAATATGCTCTGCTGAAAGTTACATGGAGTGGTGCGGGAAAAAAAGCCCTGAGCAGCTCCAGCTACTGTATTTCAGAAACTCAACCCTTGTGGGTGGCTGCTTTCTAACTGACTTGTGAGGGGACAAAACTCAGGGGCAAATTCCAAGGCAGCAGACAGTTCCTTGTTGGGGTGGGGAGCCCTGAGAAAAACTAACTCCATGAGGCTGTCTACACTTTGACAATTGGAATGCAGATTGCCTGAGGCTAAGGCAAGGAACTATGTGAAACTCTTTGCCATAACAACCATTCACTGCCAAGGTCACCTCTTTTTTCAGTTTCTGCACAATAGAATTACCACAGTGGCAAGGGAATCCCTCATAATCCCCAGTAAAAGCACATATATGTGGGGAGGTTGGGTGCTTTTACCCCAAATACTCCTAGAAGGCTCAACATAGATTGAAAGGCACAGGGAACAGCCAGAAGGACGTCTCCCAAGATGGCACCAACCCTATAGGGAACCTAACAAAGACAACAAAGCCCATAAATTCCTGCCTCTCCCGCGCACGCGAAACTTAAACTCATGTACAAATATTATCTCCCTATAGGAATACTACCTCATAGCTCCCTCCAATAAAGACCCTAAGATGGCTCTGGCTGGCATGGCCAGGCTCAGAGAGCACAGGCCGCCCCCTCCCAAAACCGATAAATACAGACCTCTCTCTCGCCCTCTCTCTCTCACTCCCCTTTCCACCAGGCGGTTACAGACCTCCTTCCCTCTCTGTAGCCGCTGCTCTAATAAATCTCTTGACCTCAAAGGGTACTGAGTCTCACTGGTGCCATCGTCCTTCATTGGTGCTGTGACCGGTCGGGAGCCCTCTCGCCTAAGGCGAGGCCCCGTAGTTGCCAGTGGCACTCGCCCCTTGAGGCCTTCGCCCACTTTCTTGAATGCCAGCGCCGCATCCATCACCACCTCGGATTGGTAAGTGCCCCTTCCTGAAAAACCTAACAACCTCCCCGGGATACCCGAAAGGGACTGACCGTTGATCGTCCAGCGGCTCTTTTGGCCCTGGATTTTTCATTCCCCACCTAAGACTCTAAAACCACCTCTTTAACTCCTATTAGCATTCAAAAAAGTGGGCAGAGATTTCCCTCCCTCCCTTCCTGCTTTGACTCATTAGACTCTTGGCCTTAACAGGTGTTAGGTCCCACCGTGAATCGGGCCTTTCTCGCCCTTGTGCAGGTCTCTCTCCCCCTGGACGGGATCCCAATTCGGCGCCTGTGACCAACCCTGCTCTCTCACACTCCCCCCACCCTTCTGAACGCTCCAGCCACATTTACACTAGCACTCATTGAATAGGCAAGTTCCCCTCCCCTAATAAGGGAGTAAGAACTTTCCGGGAAACTCTGGAGGGAATGGACTTTAGAACCGCTCCCCCTCCGGCCCCTGGGGTGAGGGAAAACACACCCACCTCGGCTTTCATGACCACCACAGACCTTAAAGGCTTTCTCTTCTCCTTTATCTCTCTCAAACTTTAAAAACTCCCACGGCTGTTGGTTTGCAGCAGGCCCGGGGCCCCACAGCTGCAGACCCTAAAGGCCTCCTCTTCTCCTTCATCTCTCTCAAACTTTAAAAACTCCCGCGGCTGTGGTTTACAGCGGCCCCAGCGGCCCCATGACTGTTGACCCACGGCAGTCTTAATAAAATTCTCTCTATCTCTTTCTCCCCCTCACTAAGGAATCCCACAGCTGTTGGGCCAGTCTGTTGGCCCACAGCAGATTCTAAGGGGGGTCTCACGTCAAAACTCTGATCGGCTGGCAGTAAAGATACCCCCCACCTGCCGTCTCGGTCAAGTGTTCTCTGTCTGATTCAGAAAATCCCAGCGCTGGGTAACTTGACCCCTCGGTTCTCCAGGATGTGGAGAAATTTCTCCACATCCTCTCTCAGGCTGTGCCAAATTTCTGTGATGACAGACTGAACAGCTACACTTCTGGGACAGCTGACTCTTCAGGTGACGCCCCATTGAGTCTGACTGTTCCCCATGGGGGGCTCGTCTTCTGTGCTGGCTGATTCTCCTCTCAAATGCCTTTTAAACAATCTCTCTACTCTC
>NW_007257531.1:83556-83863 GCF_000164805.1 Carlito syrichta | reverse complement strand
CATACCTTGGTATCTTCCTAACCAGAGACGTGAAAGACCTTTACAATGAAAATTACAAAACACTGCTCAAAGAAATCAAAGCCGACATGAACAAGTGGAAAAATATCCCATGCTCATGGATCGGAAGAATCAACATTGTGAAGATGTCCATCTTACCTAAGGCAATCTACAAATTCAATGCAATACCCATTAAATTACCAACAACATTCTTCTCAGACTTAGAAACAACAACACAGGAATTCATATGGAAACACAAACATCCAAGAATAGCCAGAACAATCCTCAGCAAAAAAAAACAAAGCAGGTG
>NW_007257531.1:61139-82197 GCF_000164805.1 Carlito syrichta | reverse complement strand
GATGGGAAAACACTTCTTATCTACAGGGTGCCTGAATGAAATGTCATTGTACACCTAACCCTTAACTGTACCCCACAAAACCATAATAAAAAATACTGATTAATGAAAAAAAAAAATGGTCCCTCCATCAGGAGAGGACGCTTCTGACTCTCTTTATCCCCTCCCCTTGCTCCAACTCCACCAGCTCACTGGCTTCTCTCCCTACCCACACCTCTGCTCCTTTTTTCTGTTTCTCTCCCCTCTTTTTCCATATCTCATCTCCCTTGCATCTCCCCACAGAGCCTCAAATAGCCAAATTCCACTTCCTCTTGAAGAAAAGCTTAACTATCATTTTGTCACTTAGGCACCCGACCGCAGGGTCTCATATTCTACCCTGATCAAAATATGATTGTTTTGTCCCTAATGAATACAATCTTCCCCTTAGAGTAATTCAGCACTAATGAGCTCTGGGTGTTGTGCCTACCAAGCTTACTGGCTAAGCTGATCTGTTAAGATAACACATTTCCCACCCTGCTTCACTTCTGCATTGAGAAGGGGCTCTGCAGTCAGTGTACAGAGGCTTTCCCACTCTGAAGTTCCCCTGACAGACTTGTCCTCTTGGTGCTCAGTGCCTGCACATGTGGATGCTGGGACTGTGATGAATCTCGTTCTGATCGCCTTTTCTCTTGGCTGTAAGGAAATAGTTTAGAGGCTGGTTCCCCTCACTAGCTGAGAGATGCCTAGAAATCTCAGTCTAGACGATCTGGCTCCCCAGCAAACTCCCCATTGAGCTGATCCAAGAAACAAGGACCAAATGATAGCAGAAGAGCAAAGGGGACACATGAGTTTATTCAGGTATGATGGGCACTATGCCAGGAATTGCTTCATTTAATGCTCATGGCTCTCTGAGGGGTGGACAGTCAGCAAAGTTGTATAGAACTCTAGCTGGATCATGATACTTTGTTGAGCGCTCTGATTTGCTTATTTAATATCTGTAATTACCTGATAAGCAGTTAGTATGTGTCCCTGTTTTAGAGATGAAGATGTAGATGTTCAGAGAGGGTTAAGTAAAGATTTGTAAGCACAGCCAGGAATAGAGTCAAAGCAGAGGACTGGCTGTTATGAACTAAGTTTCAAGGAATATCCAGAGATCACAATGACTCATATCCTCTTAGTATATTATGGTCAGGAGCAGACTTTGACACAGAAGGACCATCATCTGGAGCATAACCCATCATATCTAACAAAAGGTTGACACATTTTAATCCTGGAACTATGCACTATGAAGCAACTATCTCTCTGGTTGGGACTCAGGTTAAATTTTAGGAGAAGTGGGGGTGTGCCACAGAGGCCAAGTTGTGGCATTTTGGAAACCTCCTACACCATTGATCCCAGAATCTTTCAATATAATAAACATGTACCTATTTGTTTATCAAATCAGATATTATGGAAGCAGGCTTTCAGTAGGACTACAAATATTTATGGCCATGTTTCATTTTTCTTGTAAATTTCCTGTTTCTAAGAAGCTTGACTTATCTACAATACCTTTCAGAAGATAGTAGCCCATTCAACCATCATGTGACTCTGCCTAATATCTAATAATAATAACATTAACCATACTGTTACACTATTTATTGAATGCTTATTGTCTACCCAGAACATGTTAAATACTTATATGTCACATCTCTTTTAATTTTTATAAGTATTTTGGGAGACAGATGTCTTTAGAGAGACAAAAACAGATAGGAAATACATATATATATAAAGAGATACGTGAGAAGATATTTATTAGAAAAATTGACACTCGCAATTATGGAGGCTGAGAAGTCCCACAACAGACCCTCTACAAGTTGGAGACCCTGGGATGCTGATAGTATGACTCAATCCATGGACAAAGGCCTCAGAACTAGGGAAACCAATGGGGTAACTCTCAGTCCAAGACTGATGACTCGAGAGCCCCTGCAGGGAGGTGGCAGCAGCAGGCACGAGTGCAAGTCCCACAGTTCAAAGGCTGGAGAATCTGGAGTTCTAACGTTCAAAGGCAGGAGAAATGTGACTGGGCTCTGGGAGAGAGAGGGGATTTGCCTTCCTCTGCCTTTCTATTTCATCCAGGGTCTCAGCTGATTGGATGGTGCCTGCCCACGCTGAGGGTGAGTCTTCCCCATTCAGTGAACCAACTTACATGCCAGTCTCCTCTGGAAATACCCTCACAGACATACCTGGGACAGCCTCATTATTCAAATCAAAAGCCAAATCATCTGAGTTTCCATTTCGCCTTAGTGTCTACTAAAGCACTGAGAATAATTAATGCAATGATTGAGAATAAATAATGCTTTAACAGCTATCTGGGTATCCCCATGAATGAGTCAAGTTAACACTCAAAATCAACCACCACAGTAAGAATTGTTTAAAATCCATTTATAGATGAGGAAACAGACTCAGAAAACTTGAGTAACTTGTACAAGTTTACACAGTTACAACGTGACAGAGTCACACCACATTTAAATACAAACCTGTCTGACTCTAAATCTTGAGGTCATGTCACCAGCATATTCTTCCAAACCCTAAAGGTAAGTGATTCTCACCCTTGACTTCAGGTGCTATTTCAGATACCATCACTGCCTGAGGTACAATCTACTAAATCCTACTTGTAAGAAGAACTTCATTGTGGCTTTCACACAGGCGCTCTTTTACCTCCCTAAAGACATTTGACAATGTCTGCAGATAGTTTTGATGGTCACAAATGTGGGGGAAGGAGCTATAGGCATCTAGCAGGTGAAGGTCAGGGATGCTGGCAAACATCTTACAATGCATGGAACAGCTCTCACCCCACTCATCCCAACAAAGAATTATCCAACCCCAGACACCAATAGTGTTGGGATTGAGAATCCTTGTATTACATAAATGACTACTCAGATTATAAGTCAAAGAGAACAATAGTACTATTTTTCCCCTCTTGATGCAGTGTGGCATGTGCCAAGGAAGCAAAATACAGTCTGGGCACCAGCCACCAGATGCTGACTCTGAAATGAATGAATTCTCGGGGAACTTACTGGATAGGGAGACCAGATACTTTATCCTACACACCAGAATACTACAAAAGTAGACCTTTATTTACAATTACTCCATGGCAATGGGCATAAACCTGGACAAATGCCCTCCCTACCTTGAGTTCACTGGTAAAAACGTGCTAATAGCAGAAGCCAGTGCAACAGAAAATATCAAATGCTGCAGCCTTGGAAATGTCTTCAAACCCTCCCAACTTAAGAGTACATTTTTCCCCAAAAGCTCAAGAACTGGTTAGATTTCCAAAGGTTCTTCCAAGACCCCTCTACCCTCCACATAGGTGACCCCTAACACCATCTGTCAGTGTCAGGCAAAATTGAAAAGCTTTTGCTTTGGAAACAGTTTTGTTGATATTTTTGAAAGTTCATAATTTGAACACTGGCAAATCAAGGATCTTCTATAATTCATTTTGTCTTGGCAAATACCCAGGGAAAAAAGTCATGTGTCATGGTCATTTTTCAGAAACATAGGATGGGATAGAAAGGCTAGATCCTCTGGGTAGCAAAGAAAGTGGATAGATCTGGAATCTGAGTGTCTAGGTACAAGAGTCCAGTTATTCTTTCTTTCAAAAGAGGGAGACAAGTGGAGTCACATGCTAAATACACTTCCATGAGTATAAGAAAAACCTGAAAAACACTTTTACTACAACCATATCTCACAACCATAATTAGTCAGTTAGGTGATTGAGGTGAGTATTCCACCCTCTTTTTCTTCTACTCAAGAGAGCGTATCAGAATGTAAATGAGTAGAAGTAATTTTATTATAAGAATAGTCTTGAATATACTCTACTTTATTAGAAAAATGATTTATCCACAGGTTTTAATTAGTAATAGTAATTGTGATCCAGTATTGGACCTCATGCTTGAGGATGGGGCTCTCCTCCAGGGCTCTATCTCTGGGGAAACAAACACAAACAAGCAAACAATAAAATAAAGCACTGTCTGTCTTTTGGGTCTTATAATTATTTTTCTTGATTTTTCTTTTGAGCTTGAAATCAAATCCCATGGTTAAAGCTCACGGGTTTTAGGAAAATAACAGTAGATAATTTGGGCAGTAAAGAGGTCTAAAGTGTCTGGACATATGTAAACCAATCATGGAAAGATGGATTGGTAGATAGAACATATTATCTACCAGTCCATCACAAAGGTGGTGGTGAAGTCTTTTAAAAAGATGTGGTCTCCCCATACCCATCATCTATCTAGAGGACATGATACCAATAAAACAAAAATTTAGGTTGTGAGATTAATGTAGGGCTTTATCACTATTCATCTGATTCTGCAATTAAAAGTGTGAAGTAAGTGTGCTGTGTTTCTCTCTTTTTTAGAGCAATGTTGACGGCTGCAGGCAGAGAGTGGTTCACTGAAAACCAGAAGAGGATGATGGATGACCCTGGTTCCTCAGAGAGTTTGTAATGGAGTTTATCCTCTACTGGTTCCATTTTTTTCATGCCACAGATCCTGAGATCCCCTTCTTCCTGGCTGAAGTATACTGTCTTCCATTTGTAGTCACAAATTTGACAGTGTGGTGAGCTGTGGGCTATATTCAATCTGATCGGCACTCAGGGCTATGTATAAAGGCCAGGAATGACTGGGCTGAGTGCAAACTATGGAGTTAAGGTTGCTTCATGGAATACTAGAGACACCTTAAGGATTCTTCAGGCTGGTCTATAAGTCAGCTACCTTCCTCTTGTCACCCATTCATTGGGATCTCTTTGTCTCCTTTTCATCCCCCTTTCTACCTCACACTCTCCCTCACCATTCATAGCACAGCTGTAGCACTTCAGAACATACCCCAAGTGACTTCTGATTGGGGTTCAGGGTAAGAAGTGCCTGTCTCCATAACAACTGCTGGTCAGTTAAGGTAAAGAAGCTGGAAGAAAAAGAATGAGCCTAGAGACATCATCCTACTGGACCCCAGTTTGCAGAATTTAAAGTACATCTTGTTTGAATCAATTAATGGGTAATGGATGTGAATATTACCCTACATTTGTGCACATGAGAAATGTAACAGTGTTGTTGTTTTTCTAAATAAACTGATTTTTTTAGTGATGTGGGGTACATGTGAAGATTTACTACATAGGCAAATTGTGTGCAAGTGAGGCTTGGGTTTCTAGCAAGCCCTTTCTCCCCCTGGTAGTGGACAATGGTTATTCCCTTCTCTCCTTCCCTTCTTTAGCAGTGCCCAGCATTTGTTATTCCCACCATTGCACTCATGTGCCCAATGTTTATGGCCTGTTTAAAAGTGAGAACATGTGGTATTCAGATTTTTGTTTCTGTGATAATTCCCTTAGAATCATTGTCTCCAGCAGCATCCATGTTCCTTCAAGGACATGATTTTGTTCTTTTTGAAACATGTATATGTACCCCGTTTCCTTATCCAGTTCACTCTCAATAGGCATCTGGGTTGGTTCCATGGTTTTGCTGTTGTGAATGATGCTTCAATTAACATATGCCTCCAAATGTCTTTTTGGTAGCACAATCTAAAGCTACTTTAATCTGCTCTAAGCTCTAACCAACCAGACTCATAAGGAATTTAGTGATGGTCATGGACTAGGGGTCCTTCATCTCTTCTGGGTTGTGCAAAGGCTTAGAAAATGTGGCAGAATCTATGACATTCATGGAAGGTTCCTCTGATCTGTGGCTCACATTCCTTATTTAAGAAGTATATACGGGTGCCCTGAAGACAGGTGGTGCCAGGGCTTTCTTGGCAGGCTTTGCATGAGGTCTTTGTTGGGGCTGGAAGGCTTACTTCTGACTCATTCCATGGAATGTCGTGCCAAAGCCCCATTGGCAGTCTCAATCCCAAAATGCTTCATGGGAAGAGGGCAAGAGTTCCTACTACTCATGCAATCCTCAAAAACTCCAAACACCCCTTGAAGTCTGTGGAGGCTCTCAGTGACTTCACTTTCTTTCAGTAGCTCTGGTATCACTTGACTCTTCAAATTCCACTCATCCCCTTTCTGGCCTACAACCTTCCAGCATAATTGCTCTGTGAGCCCAGATTTTTGTCAAATATCAAGGTATCAGCAAAGTTAGTTTCTTCTGAGGGCCGTGAGGGATAATCTATTGAATGCCTCTGCCCTCCCTTTTGGTGGTTTGCCCGCAATTGTTGGCATTCCTTGGCTTCTGCTGCATAATCCTGATCTTTGTCTTCATCTTCATATAACATTCTTCCTGTGCACTTTTCTGTGTTCAAATCTCCCCATTATACAAGGACACCAGTCATAGGGGTTCTCTCTACTCCAGCATGACCTCATCTTAACAGATTACATCTGCAATAGCTCTATTTCCAAATAAAGTCACATTCTGAGGTACTCGGAGTTCGGGCTTCAGTATATGAATTTTGGAGCGCATAACTGAACCAATAACAGTGACCAATTTTTCCCAGTTTATCTGAGACTATCTTGGTTTTAAAGCTGAAAGACTCATGTTTCTGGAAACTTCCTCAGCCCAAGCAGATCAGCACAGTTGGTTCTGGTTGGGGACAATACCAAAATAGTAACAAAATGTGTCCAAGTCCTGATCATTTTCTGCTGTATATATTTCTTGGGAACCTTAAAGGAAAGACTATCTAGTGGTAGATGAACTTGGGTATTTATGGGTTCTTGGGTGAATAATGCTTTAATTCTTTTCACATAGCAGATATTCACCAGATGTTGAGAGAAATGGAGAGGAGAGACAAGACAGTCCAGGGTTATGCTATGGGACAAATGTGGAAGAAGGACAAAGGGAAGGGAAGCTGGAGTGTGGAGGGAGGGGTTGCTCTTGGGAAGAAAGACCTGGGGGAGGTGTAAGGTGAAGTGTCTGCCTGATATGTTGGAGTGCAGAGGAGAAGGTCTATGGGATACCTATACCTAGGGACCCCTTCTCCATGGATGGGAAATTCTCACTTATTGAGAGTAAACCACCATGCCGAGGAAGATCAGCATCTCTGACATGTTATCTGGTTGCTACCACTTTAGAAGAGTGAAGCACTCTTTCAACCCTTCTATAATATAACTAAAGTAGAACCTAAGACTATTATTTGAGATATTTTTCAGACTTCATATACTGGCAGAACATCTGATAGCAACTGGGCCAATGACACATGAACCCCACCCAGAAATCAACTTAGCTCATGAATACAATCTCAACACCTCTATGATTTTATCTTCAATCAATAAGCAGTCTCAAATTTCTAGCCCCATAAATTCTCCAAATTCTTTCTTAAACTGAAGATGATGAATATAGTGTGTTTAGAAAGTTATGTTTAAATCATACTTAAGCCGGGCTCGATAGCTCAGCCTGTAATCCCATGCTTTGAGAGGCTGAGGTGAGTGGATTGCCCACGGGTTCGAGACCCGCCTGGGCAACTTGGCGAGACCTCATCTCTACAATAAATCAAAAAAATTAGCCAGGCATGGTGGCACGTGCCTGTAGTTCTAGCTACTTGGAAGACTGAGGCGGAAGGATCGCCGGAGCCCAGCAGGGCGAGGCTGCGGTGACTGGGAGCGGTCACTGCACTCCAGTCTGGGTGACAGAGTGAGACTCCAACTCAAAAAATAAATAAATAAATAAACAAACAATACTTAAAACACACATTTTGTGGTTTGAGTACAAGTCTCTAATCAGGACTGATCATAGTGAAGACAGGGAGAATTGAAGTTTGAGTAGGAAACTATTTTAGAAAAGCAGCAACTTTTCTGATTACTGATCCAGCTAATATAGTAATCAAAATAAACTCTTTTTCACAAAAGCCACTATCATGTGTGAGCAGAGAAATAATTTCATAAAAGGTATGATTTTGACAAATAACAATAGCTGCTCTTTTTAAATAAACACTCTCCTTTCATAAAGTCAGAGATTTGTCATAGCTGAGACAAGACATAGTTGATTAAAGAAGCATATTAATAATGCTGTTTCTCAAGCAACAATTAGGTATAGAGCAAGATTTATTTTAAAACAAAAATCCTTTAAGTAGATTTTCCAGTCATTAACCTGAAATTTGCGCCCCTGTCCATGTCACTAATAGTCCAGTCCTAAAAGAAAGTCTCCCCAGTTCTCATTAAAACCTCATCAGAATTGGTCTATGACAACCAAGATACCTATTTTACAGAGAGAAAAATGGAGGTACTTAGGACCTTGTAGAAATATGATTAGGGAACCAGACAGAAGCAGAGTCATCGCTGAACTCAGTCTCAGAGTGCTAGGGATGCCAGTCACATCTGTGCATTGGTGTTTGAAGTGGTGTCTAATATAACATTTTCTGTGGGTCCTGGGCATTCACCTCTGCAGTCAATGGCTCTCATCTTGAGGAGTATTCAACCTTTACTATTTGTTTCTTCTTCAGTAGTGATTGTTGATGAATATTTGGCTTTTCATTCTTTAGTTTTGAAATCACTGCAGCATGTTCGCCTTTCTAATTAGCAATGACCACCTGTGACTGGAAGTCAACCCAAAGGATCTGGCAGAGTTTTGTTGCCATTTCATGTTTTGTGCAATGAAGCAGAAGCACCTTCATCATGCTAAGAGTTCTCCAGGTGATACACTTCATCTTGCCTTTTATTTTCACTTGTTTCTCTTCCACATAAGTAGAGAGTCACACAGGGAACTCTGAGAAAGACGAGGAGCCATGAGACTGAGTCATCTGGTGAGAGGGAGAGCATTAGGCATTGAGGCTTTGGATTACTCATTGGTTCTGCTGCACTGGAAGAAAGTCACTTGGGGCACAGGGCCTTGGTTTGTTTGTTTGTTTGTTTGTTTATCTACTTATTTATTTTATTTGTATTGCGTTAGAATTCACTCTTTTAAAGTGTACATTTAGTGGGTTTTGTTACATTCAGAGTTGTGCAACCATCACTGCTTAATTCCAGAACATGTTCATGGCCCTCAAAAGAAACCCAGTACCTATTAGCAATCACTTCTAATGTTCCCCTCCCCCAATTCCTGGCAAACACTAATCTACTTTGTATCTCTGTAGATTTGGGAATTTTGTTTTTAAAACGCTGATAGGTCATTACCACCCATCCACTAACAGGGTCTATGCCACCTATCCTTTAACAGCCAAGAAAGAGAGAAAAATTAAAGCTAAGAGAAAAAGAGGGAAAGCCAATCTTTTGACACTCTACAGTGCCTTCAGGAAAGCATCAGTACACTAATCTCTCTTCTCTAGCCACGTTTCATGTCTTTCCTTTGTATCCAATGTCCATCCCTGCTAGGGTCATATGTCTAGGGCTCCTGGAGCTCTTCCCCACTCCCATCCTCTCCTATGGCTTCAACTAATCCCTCCTTTCAGTGTCCACACCACTCCTGAGCCTGCACCTCCTTTCAAGCTTTGATTCTGCCAGATACAGTGCTTGGTGCTCAAATTAGTTTCCTGTTACTGCTGTAACAAATGAGCACAAACCTGTGGTGTGAAATAACACAAATGTTTTGGCGGCCTGAGGGCTGCAATGGTGCTCCTGGGAGGTACTGTCAGAGCTCCACTTCCTCTAGAGGTTCTAGAGAATGGCTTCCTTACCCTTTCCTACTGATGGTTCCTTTTTCCAAACCTTCAAAGTAGCCTCTTCAAATCTCTTTCTGCTTGTGGTTATATTGTCTTCTTCTCTGACTCTGACTCTGACTCCTCTTGTTCCTCTTAGAAATCACATCTGCAAAGTGCCCTTTGCCATATAAGGCAACATATTAGCAGGTTCCAGAGATAAGGACATGATCATCTTGGGGGGCCATCACTCAGCCTACTGCAGTTTTCTGAATATGTTCATTGAGGAAAAGGAAGGAGAAAGGCAGGGAGAAGGGAGGAAGGGAAGAAAGGACAGAGGGAGAAAAGATGGAATGGAGGAAAAGTTAGGGGGAAAGGATGAAGGGAAGGAAGGAGGGAGGGAGGAAGGAAAGATGAAGAAGAAGTCTCACATCACCTTCTCAGGATCTGGTGGTTTTTCTGATGCATAGGGAGAGGGGCAGGCAAGCTGTTTGGGAGAGCCTTCAGTCCTGGGAGTGAGGATGTTAGGGAGGTGAAGGCAGATCACCTCTGTGTTGCGTTTTATTGCCTCATCTCTCCTGTCACACGCCTCGAGCTTTGGATAGACTTGGGGTGCAGAACATGGAGCAGGGAGAGAAAGTTGAATGGCAATAAGTTGCACAGAGCTAGGAGTCCCATGGATATTGTGGCTGAGACTCACTTCCCCAATGGGGCAACTTTGTTCTCTCCTCTGTTTGACTTCATTTGGAAGGACAGGAAAAGGAAGTCATTAGAAGATAACTGATAAGAACACTCCATAGTAAGGCTCTCCCCTCTGCTTCCTCTACAGTTCCTAAAGAGAGAATATCTGAAACACGAAGATTGTGTGTGGTCCAGCAGGAAAAGCACCCCAAACCTCTGGCAATTTGGCACATTATTTCCATGCAAGTTTCTACAGCTGCAGTAATCACAACGAATGCATGAGTGACTAAATACGCTACAAGTTGCTCCAGAATCAAAGCTTGCTGTCAGATCCAAGCTTGTATGTATGTGAGTAAATTTAAGTAGCATTTTTGTTGTCGTTTTAAAAAATTCTTTAAAAAATTAACCATTTAAATCAAAAGTAATAACAATATATTGTATGATTTATAACATAGGTAAAAGTATAATATATTATCTGCAATAGCATGAAGGCCATTCATGCTATTGTATATAAGGAGGTGCTGTATATGAGGTTCTTATAGAAGTGCAGTGGTAGAATGATACTTGAAGATAGACTGAGGTGAGTTTAATATGCTACTACACTCCATTTAATTTTGTTTTTGAAGAATATGCCGTTACACACACACACACACACACACACACACACACACACACACACACACACACACACACAAAATGTTACTTATCTTAAAGTGGATTGAGTTTATTATTGCTGTTTTAAAATGAATCAACATTTTAAAAGGTCTCAGTTTTAATTTCTGACATTATAAATATCTATAGATATATGGCCCCCAAAAAGCTCTTTGTAGTCATTGATCTTAAGAGCGCAAAGGAGTGCTGACACCAGCAAGTATGAGTGCCGTGTGCAGTTAAGAAGAACGTGTCACACACTGTTCATTATGCACCAGGTATTGACTCCAGTGTCTATTCTCTAAGGATGTCACTGTTCAGTTTCTCAAAAGCAAAATTTAAAAATAAACTTTCATTTTAAAATTCAACATCTATTTACAAAAAAATTTAGCAATCTAAGACATCTTTAACTGATGGAGAACCTCTGCCTAAAACTTATAAAAACATCATATCTAAAGAGTGAAAGAGTGCACATATTACCTCTGCAGTCAAGAATAAAACTTGCATTGCTTCTATCACTGCTGAGGATTGTTTTGGCTATTCTCAACATTGCAAGAAAGGTTTTAAGTCAGTGTAGTAAAATTTTTAAAAATAAAATGTATAAAGATTGCCAAGGCAGAAACAAGATTACCACTATTTACAGACAAAATTACTGTTGACATGAAAATTCTAAGTGGATCTACAGAAAGGCTATTAAGTCAAATGGGACAGTTCTGCTTGTTGCTGGACAGAAAATTGATATAAAAATCAATTTCTAGGATTTGTTAATTGGAAAATGTAATTTTAAAAACTCTCAACTTCACATTTGAAACAAACTTTTGCAGAAAAAAATTTTTAAAAAACTTTTTTGAAAGATGTAGAAAGATATCTAACTACCAGTTCATAGATAAGAAGATTTGATATTATAAATAAGAGCTGTTACCTCTATAATTTCAATGCTAGTCTAATAAAAGCCCTAACAAAATTTTTCCCAGAATTAAACAAGCTGATCCTAAAGCCATATACAAGAGTAGAGGGTGAAAAAATACTAAGACAATTTTTTTTTTTTTACTTTTAATTTTTCTTTACTTTAAAATTGTGAAGTACAATTCAGGGTTAGGTACACAAATATTCATGGTGCAGGTACCCTTGTTGATAAGATGTGCCCCCCCAAAAGATTTCGACTACTGTCACTCCCGCCTCCCCGCTCCTCCTCCCCCCACCCCATGGTTTCTCACCATTGTCAATCCTCTTCTTATAGTATTACGGTAGTTGTTCATGGTCCACTTATAAGTGAGAACATGTGATATTCAGTTATCTGTTTCTGTGAAAGATCACTCCGCATTATAGACTCTAATTTCATTCAGGTTGCTGCGAAGTTCATGATTTTGTTCTTCTTTATGACTGAGTAATATTCCATTGTGTATATGTACCACATTTTTTTTATCCAGTCCTCTTTCTATGGGCAGCACAGTTGGTTCCATGTTCTTGCTATTGTGAACAAAGCTGCAATAAACATACGTGTGCAGGTATCTTTTTTATAGAGTGATTTGAGTTCTTCCAGGTATATTCTCAGTAGGAGGATTGCAGGGTCATATGGAAGGTCTATTTGTAGAACTTTTAGGAATTACCACACTGATTTCCACAGAGGCTGTACTAGTTTACACTCCCACCAACAATGTAGAAGTGTTCCCTTTTTGCCACATCCTCTCCAGCATCTGTTATTTTTTGAGTTATTGATGATGGCCATTCTGACTGGAGTTAGGTGGTATCCCAGTATAGTTTTCATTTGAATTTCTTTGATGACTAGTGAGGCTGAACATTTTTTCACGTATCTGTTGGCTGCTCATATGTCCTCTTTTGAGACTTGTCTATTCACATCCTTTGCCCACTTTGTAATGGGGCTGTTTGTTTTTTTCTTTTCAGCATGTTTGAGTTCCTTGCAGATCCTAGATGTTAGGCCTTTGTCAGACCTGGAGTTGGCAAATATTTTTTCCCAGTCTGTGGGCTGTCTCCTGCTCTCTTGATGGTTTCTCTGGCTTTGCAGAAGCTTGTCGGTTTGATGAGGTCCCACTTGTCTATCTTATCTCTCATGACTGTCAGTTCCAACTTCCATAAGGGTGTCTCCTGCATTTTCTAAGGTTCTTATAGATTGAGGTTTTATGTTGAGGTCTCTGATCCATTTAGAGTTAATTTTTGTGTATGGGGATACGTAGGGGTCCTGTTTCAATCTTCTGCATGTGGTCAGCCCTCTTTCCCAGCACCATTTACTGACTAGGTTCTCATTTCCCCAGTGGTAGGTGATGGAGGCTTTGTCGAAGATGAGTTGGTTGAGAAATTGAGGTTTTGCTTCTGGAATCTCAATTCTATTTCATTGGTCGATATTCCTGATCTTGTACCAATACCAGACTATTTTGATTATTGTAGCTTTATAATAAAGTTTAAAGTCTCCTGCCTTTTTTTTTTTCCTGAGGACTGTTTTGGCTATTCTTGGTTGTTTGTTTTTCCATATGAATTCCTGTATTGTTGTTTCTAGGTGCTAAGACAAATTTTAAGGAAGTGGGCATATGTGTGGTAAGGGACCAAGTTGGAATGGAGAACAAAACTCATCTTAGATAGCAAAGCTTACCATGCAGTCATAGAGAATAAAGCAGAGCAAGCATTGGCCAGGACATGTCTGGACCCAGAGCAACATATATATGCAAGTTTGGCACACGACAGAGATTTAACAATTAGTAGAAGAAAAATAGGCCAAACAAATGATTTTGGCACATTTTTGGAAGACCATCACAGTAGATCATGATCTCCCATCATATTAAAACAAAAATTCCGTAGTGTAAAAGATAGATAAATCAAAATCAAAACTGTTGAAGAAAACATAGACAAATATCTTTTGAGGGTGGGATAGGAACAGATTTGAACATAATTTTTTAATGATAGAAAATGTACAAGTCACAGATTAAAAAGTGTGATAAACTTATCTAATTAAAATTATAAACTCACATGCCAAGAGGCAAGAAAAATCATGACAATATATGAACAGATTTTACAATTCATGTAATTGACAAAGTATTGGCAACCAGAATCAAAGGTATCTAATATTTTGAGTCTAATGTAAATTATTGTTTTAAGTGTATTTTTACTGTTTCTACAATAGCATATACTAGAGTTTTTTGTGCTAATTAAATTTATATAAATGGTATAGTACTGTTCATTTCATTTGCTGTTGGCTTTTTTTTATAATCGATATTTTTTATTTTGATATTGTGAGGTACAGTAAAGGGTTAGGTATACAAATATGCTTCATTCAGGCCCCCTTGTTGATAACTGGTGTCTCCCCGTCTCTAGACAGATGTTTACTACCATTAGTCCCATCTCCCCCCCCCCCATAGTTTCCCAACATTGTCAGTCATTTTCTTATAGTAGTGCATTGGATGATCAAGGTCCACTATATGAGTGAGAATATGTGGTACTCAGATCTTTGTTTCTGTGAGAGGTCACTTAGTATTATAGACTCTAGCTCCATTCAGGTTGCTGCAAAATTCATGATTTTGTTCTTTTTTATGGCTGCATAGTATTCCATCGTGTATATGTACCACATTTTTTTTATCCAGTTCTCTTTTGATGGACAGCGTGGTTGGTTCCAGGTTCTAGCTATTGTGAACAATGCTGCGATAAACATACGTGTGCAGGTATCTTTTTTATAGAGTGATTTGTGTTCTTCAGGGTATATTCCCAGTAGGGGGATTGCGGGGTCATATGGGAGGTTGATATTTAGAGCTTTTAGGAAACGCCACACTGTTTTCCACAGAGGCTGCACTAGTTTACACTCCCACCAACAGTGTAGAAGTGTTTCCTTTCACCACACCCTCTCCAGCAGCTGTTATTTTTTGAGTTGTTGATAATTGCCATTCTGACTGGAGTTAGGTGGTATCTCAGTGTGGTTTTGATTTGCATCTCCCTGATGATTAATGAGGATGAGCATTTCTTCATGTGTCTGTTGGCTGCTCGGATGTCTTCCTTTGTGAAGTGTCTGCTCATATCTTTTGCCCACTTTATAATGGGGTTGTTTGTTTTTTTCTTTTCAGCACATTTTAGTTCCCTGTAGATCCAGGATGTTAAGCCTTTGTCAGACCTGGAGTTGGCAAATACTTTTTCCCAGTCTGTAGGCTGTCCTCCTGCTCTCTTGATGGTTTCTTTGGCTTTGCAGAAGCTTGTCAGTTTAATTAGGTCCTACTTGTCTATCTTATCCCTTATGGACTGTGGGTTTCGAGTTTTGTTCAGGAATTGGATGCCAGTTCCAATTTCCATGAGGGTATGTCCTTCATTTTCTAAGGTTCTTATGGTTTGAGGTTTTATATTTAGGTCCCTGATCAATTTGGAGTTAATTTTTGTGTATGGGGATAGATAGGGGTCCTGTTTCAATCTTCTGCATGTGGTCAGCCAGTTTTCCCAGCACCATTTACTGAATAGATTCTCCTCTCCCCAGTGGTAGGTGGTGGAGGCTTGTCGAAAATGAGTTGGTTGAGAAATTGAGGTCTTGTCTCTGGAATCTCAATTCTATTCCATGGATCTATATGCCTGTTCCTATACCAATACCAAGCTGTTTTGATGATTGTAGCTTTATAGTAAAGTTTGAAGTCTGGTAATGTGATACCACCTGCTTTGTTTTTTTTTTTGTTGTTGTTGTTGTTTTTGCTGAGGATTGTTTTGGCTATTCTTGGTTGTTTGTGTTTCCATATGAATTCCTGTGTTGTTTTTTCTAGGTCTGAGAAGAATGTTGCTGGTGATTTGATGGGTATTGCATTGAATCTGTAGATTGCCTTAGGCAAGATGGACAGCTTCACAATATTGATTCTTCCAGTCCATGAGCATGGGATATTTTTCCACTTGTTTGTGTCATCTTTGATTTCTTTGAGCAGAGTTTTGTAGTTTTCATTGTAAAGGTCTTTCACATCTCTGGTTAGGAAGATGCCAAGGTATTTCATTTTTGTTTGTGGCTATTGTGAATGGAATTGTGCTTCTTATTTGGTTTCTGTTTGTTTATTATTGGTGTAAAGAAATGCGATTGTCTTTTGCACATTTATTTTATATCCTGAGACTTTGCCAAAGGCCTTTATCAGTGTAAGGAGGTTTTTGAAAGATTCTATGGGGTTTTCCAGGTATATGATCATGTCGTCTGCAAAGAGATATAATTTGACTTCCTCTTTTCCTATTTGGATACCCCTGATTGCCTTGTCTTTTCTGATCACTCGAGCCAGGACTTCCAATACTATATTGAACAGGAGGGGTGAGAGTGGGCATCCTTGTCTTGTTCCAATTTTCAGAGGAAATGGTTCCAATTTTTGTCCATTTAGGAGTATGCTGGCTGTGGGTTTCTCGTAGATGACTTTTACTACTTTGAGGTATGTTCCCCGTATGCCTAGATGTTCAAGGGTTTTTATCAAGAAGGGGTGCGGGATTTTATCAAAATCTTTTTCTGCATCTAATGATATAATCATGTGGTTTTTGTTTTGACATCTGTTGATGTATTTAATTACATTTATTGTTTTGCAAATGTTGAACCAGGCTTGTGTCCCAGGGATGAAGCCTACTTGGTCGTGATGGATGATTTTTTAGATGTGTTGTTGAATCCGGTTTGCTAAGATCTTGTTGAGAATTTTAGCATCTATGTTCATCAAAGATACTGGCCTGTAATTCTCTTTTTTTGCTAGATCTTTACCTGGCTTGGGTATCAATGTGATGTTAGCTTCATAAAATGATTTGGGGAGGGTTCCATCTTTCTCATTTGCCTGAAATACCTTCAGTAGGATTGGAATCAGTTCCTCCTTAAATGTCTCGTAGAATTCTGCTGGAAAGCCATCTGGTCTGGGGCTTTTTTTTGTAGGTAGTTTTCTTATTACATAGTCAATTTTCTTGATTGTTATTGGTCTATTTAGGGTCTCAATTTCTTCTTGTTTCAACCTAGGCAGGTTGTGTGATGACAGAAAGTTCTCCATTTCCTTGAGGTTTTCAAGTTTGTTTCCATACAAGTGTACATAGTAGTCTCTGATGATCTTTTGCATTTCTTCAGGGTCAAATGTGACTTCATTTTTGTGTTTCTGATTGTGCTTACTTGGGTTTTTTCTTTCTTTTTTTTTTGGTCATTCTAGTTAGGGGACCATTGATCTTATTTATCCTTTCGAAGAACCAGGTTTTTGTTTCATTGACTTTTTGTATTGTCTTTTTGTCTTCTATGTCCTGGATTTGGACTTTTATTTTGATGATCTGGATTCTTCTGCTGAAATTAGGGTTTTTGTGGTCTTGCTTTTCCAGCTTCCTTAGGTGGCTTGTTACGCTATTAATCTGTGCTCCTTCCATTTTCTTCATGTGTGTTTGTAGGGATATAAATTCCCCTCTTACTACAGCTTTTAAGGCGTCCCAGAGATTTTGGTAAGATGTTTCTTCATTTTCATTTGTTTCCAGGTATCTTTTGATCTCCTTTTTGATTTCATCATTGATCCAGGAGTTGTTTAGCATCATGCTGTTTAGTTTCCATGTCTTTGTGGGTTTTGTGGGGACCTTGTTGGTGTCAATGTTTATTTTTATTCCACTGTGGTCCAAAAAGGTGCATGGTAGAATTTCTGTCTTTTTATATTTGCTTATGTTTGATTTATGACCGAGTATGTGGTCGATCTTGGAATATGTCCCATGCGGTGATGAGTAGAATATGTATTCTCTGATCTTTGGATGGAGTGTTCTGTAGGTATCAATTAAGTCCATTTGGTCCAGAGTCACATTGAGGTTCTGAATCTTGTTGTTGATTTTTTTGTCCCGATGATCTGTCGAGGGTTGTGAGTGGGGTATTAAAGTCCCCAGTTATGATTATGTTAGAGTCAATATCTTTCTTTAGTTTTCCTAGGAGTTGCTTTGTAAAAGTTGGTGCACCTATGTTAGGTGCATATATGTTTAGGATAGATATTTCTTGTTGATGGAGTGAGCCTTTTATCATTATGTAGTGGCCCACTGTATCTTTTTTAATTTTTGATAGCTTAAATGGTATTTTGTCTGAAATTAGGATCACGACTCCTCCTTTCTTTTGTGTTCCATTTGCCTGGAAATTTGTTTCCCATCCTCTTACTTTGAGTCTGTCCTTTCTAGTGAGATGGGTCTCTTGAAGGCAGTATATTGTTGCCTGGTGATATTTTATCCATTTTGCCATTCTATGTCTTTTCAGTGGTGCATTTAGTCCATTCACATTCAGGCTAATTATTGAAATGTGAGAGTTCATCCCTAACATACAGTTCTTTTATAGTTGTTCTTCCACTTGGTTTATTGTCTTTCTTTTGTTTTGGGGGTTGGTTCATATATATTTTATTCTTTTTCCTGTACTCTTGTGAAAAATGTTGTTCTTTTTTTCCCCTTCTGTGTTTAGTACTTTCTTAAGTGTTTCATGTAGAGGTGGTTTGGTGGCAGTGTAAGTTCTTAGGGATTGGATATCTGGGAAAGATTTTAATTCACCCTCGCTGATGAAGCTTAATCTGGCAGGGTAGGTTATACTTGGTTGAAATTGTTTATCTTTTAGGACTTTGAAGATAGGGCTTCAAGCTCTCCTAGCCTGCAGGATTTCTGTAGATAAATCTGTTGCTATTATAATTGGTTTTCCATGGTAGGTAATCTGACCTTTTTCTCTTGCTGCCTTTAGGATTTTTTCTTTTATGCCTACTTTGTTTAGGCGAATTATTATGTGTCTAGGAGTTGGTTTTCTCATTTGTTGTCTTGCAGGGGTTCTCTGGATCTCTTGTGTTTGAGTTTTTGCATCACTGATTAGATAAGGAAAGTTTTCTTGAGTGATCTCATGGAAAGTTTGTTCCAATGTGGTCTCTGTCTCTTTTTCTGCCTCAGGCAGACCAATTACTCTTAGGTTAGGTCTCTTGAGGCAATCACTCATCTCTTGAAGGTTTTTTTCTGTCTTTTTGAGCTTGTTTTCTGTGTTCTTGAAAGTTTGGGTTATTTCTATATTTTGGACCTCAAGCTCTGAGATTCTTTCTTCTGCTTCAGTAATTCTGCTTTCCATGCTTATCAGTTTATTGTTTATTTCATTCACAGTATTCTTTATTACTGTTATCTCATATATCAACTCCTTTCTAGTTTCTTCTTGAGTCTCCTCAATTCTTTTTAATCTCTCCATTAATGTCTTGATGTCTAGGGTTGTATTTTGAGACCATTCAGTTGTTTGCATTCCAAAGTCAGTTTTCTCAGTGTCTGCCCTCCCAGGAGTCTGGGAAGGACCCATATTCTTCTTTTGGTTTTTCTTCATTTGTGTAGATTTTTCTTTCTGGTCCCTTAATGGATCAAGTTCCTGAGATCTAATCTCCAGGCTCTTTCCTCTGTTTCTGTTGCAGGTAGTTAGCTTGTTGCTTGGAAGGTCTGTGACACTAGTCTCTATTCAGCGTAGGGGAGGGGCTTTGTCTCCTGTTAATGTCATCACTGTGGGAACCGAGGTGGAGGCTCTGCTAGGTGGGTGGGGTGATGCGATGTAAATATGCCTTGAAAATGGCAGAGGTGGTGGTTTTACTTTCACTTTTAGGGGCCTCCTGTGGGTCTCTAGGCGGGACCAGCTGTCCAGCTGGGTGCTGGATCTGGGGTGCCTCCAGCCAGCTGGGGTGGAGGACAAGGTCCAGCCTTTCCTCCTCTGGAGCTGGAAGCCTGTGATCAGCACCTTATGCCAGCTTGTGGTTCTGCTCCCTTTCACAGGCTTGTGGTCGCTCACGCTGAGTGCCTCAGCCAGGGTGGGCCCGGGAGCTTCTGATCTCCAGAGCTCCAGAGGGCAGGTGGTGGCTCTGGGTCCCTCCTAGGGCACTTTAGCCAGAAATGGGACTGGTATCTCTAAGGGACAGGCGCTCAGAGCCTCCCTGCATGACTGGCAGCTTCGTGCTGGGTGCTGATCGCGATGGGGGATGGAGCTGGGGTCCGGGATTTGGAATTCCCCAGCTGGCCAGAATCACATATAGTGGAGCAGCTGCCATCCGGCGGCAATGTCTGGCCCTGCATCGGACCAAAAGTCCCCAAGCCTCATACCAGTGCAGCTGGAGGTGGGCGGGGGGGGGGGCAGGAAGAAAAGTAATAGTCTTTTTGGGAAACTCATGTTCAGAGAATCTCAGGGATCCATCTATGCAGTGGCCATCTTGCTTGTCCCTGCTGTTTGCTTTTTTAAATAAACCCTAATAAAAAGACAAACTGAAGAGAACAATGAAAAAAAATAATATAATCAGGCAACTCCAAGAGGAGGAAACGTTCCTAGTCAATAAATATATGAAAATATTTTCAATTTCTCACATATATCAACTAATTTAAAAATGAAATGGTAATGAGATATCATCACACACATCAGTTTAGGACTATTACAAGTTCGTTCATACCTAGTGTTGTTAAGGAAGTATAGAAATGGCTGCCCTGTACCACTGATGGTGGTGCTAATAGGTAAAAGTAGCTACTTCAAAGAACAGCATGATCTGTCTCCATACACTCTTCTTTAGAGAAACTCGTATTAGCACAAAAATGTCATATACATGGGTGTCTGCACAGCTTTGTTATTTCATAGCATGTCAGTGGAAACTACCCATTAGTAGAGGAATGAATAAATAATCTGAGGTCTCTGGATTAAATGGAAGCCTGAATTAGATTGATATCTACCCAAGTGAGTATATTTCTAAAACATAATGTTGAATGAGAAAAGCAAACAGCAAATGAAATGAACAGTATTATACCATTTATATAAAATTAAAAAGCACAAAAACTATAGTATATGCTATTGTAGAAATGGTAAAAATACACTTAAAACAATCATTCACATTAGACTCAAAATATTAGATATCTTTGAGGAAGGATGAGATGGAAAGAAATAAAAAGTAGGTTGGGATTTAGCTGCGTTTGCAAAGTTTTACTTGTACTATATCCGAGAGTTTGGAGGTCAAACACATATGATAAGTGTTATCTGTATGGTTTTGGTGGAAAACATTATTTTTGTACTTCTTTTGTATGTTGTAAATATTTTCTTTTTTTTCATAATCAATATTTTTTATTATGGTTTTGTGGGGTACAGTTAAGGGTTAGGTGTACAATTACATTTCATTCAGCACCCTGCTGATAAGAGGTGTTTCCCCATCCCCAGACAGATATTTGCTACTGTTAATCCCATCTTCCCCACCCCCATAGTTTCCCAGTAGCGTCAGTCATTTTCTTATAGTATTACATTGGATGT
>NW_007257531.1:43792-59764 GCF_000164805.1 Carlito syrichta | reverse complement strand
AGGTCTTTCACGTCTCTGGTTAGGAAGATGCCAAGGCATTTCATTTTTTTTTTTTTTTTGTGGCTATTGTGAATGGAATTGTGTTTTTTATTTGGGTTTTTGTTTGTTTCTGATTGGTGTAGAGAAATGTGATTGCCTTTTGCACATTTATTTTGTATCCTGAGACTTTGCCAAAGGCCTTTATCAGTGTAAGGAGGCTTTTGACAGATTGTCTTGGGTTTTCAAGGTACACAATCATATCATCTGCAAAGAGAGATAACTTGACTTCCTCATTTCCTATTTGGATACCCCTGATTGCCTCCTTTTCTCTGATTGCTCTAGCCAGGACTTCCTATACTATGTTGAACAGGAGGGGTGATCAAATATTTTTAAAAGGTTATATAGGTGACTAAACAGTTTTAGGCTTTAGTAAGTAAAAAAATGCTCCCCTTTCCCACAAAGATGTCCATGTTTTGATCACCAAAACCTATCAATATGTTACCTTTTATGGTAAAAGAGACTTTGCAGATGTAATTTAATTAAAGATCTTGAGATGGAAAGATTATCCTGGATTATGTAAGTAGGCACAACATAGCCACAGGGAATTATAGGAATATAAGTGGCCTCTTGAGGCTGCAAAAAGGTGAGGAAATAGATTCTCCCTTAAAGCCTCCAGGAAAAAAAATGAAGCCTGATGGAATCTTGATTTTAGCCCCATATGACCCTTATCAGAGTCTGACCTCCAGAATTGTAAAATGAAGAATTTGTGTTGGTTTAAGCTACCAAACCCATGGTGATTTGTTACAGCAGTCATAGAAATTAATATATTTCATCATAATTTCCTTTTTGAACATGAAAATAAGATCTGTTATCTGCCAGGTGTCTTCGCCCATGTGTGCCGCTGTAAGAATATACCACAGACTGGATGATGTTTAACCGGCGTCATTTTATTTCTCCCAGCTCTGGAGGCTGGAAAGTCCCAGAAGACAGCGCCAGGGGTCAGTGCCGAGTAAGGGCCTTCTGGCTGCATCCTCACACGTCCAAGGACACAGGGCAAAAAGACCCAGCTAGTTCGCTCAAGCCCTTCTGCGAAGTCCTAATCCCATGCATGAGCGTGTAGCCTTCATGACAGTCACCTCCTAAAGGTCCTACCTCTTAATATGAACACATTGGGTCTGGGTTCCAACAATGGATCTTGAGGGGACATATACCTTCAAACCATCGTATCAGGGATATCTTCTAAGTTCAAGGGGCTCTATCCAAAAGAATTATTCACTCAACAAGGATTTATTGAGAGTGAGGGCTCTATGCCCCAGGCACCCTACTGAGGACTTAAAATACAGAAGTGAGATAAAACAGACAAAAATCCCTGTTCTCATGGGGGAAAGAGTGGATAGAGACAGATAATAAACAATAAAAGATAAAGTTAGAAAGTATATAGAATGTTAGTGCGGTGGTTAATGCTACAGAGACAAGAAACAGGGCAGGTGCAGGGGCTTGGGAGTGTGGAAGGTGTGTTTAGGTGAAAACAAACCAGGTGTCCTGATAGTCCTGAGAAACCAGCTCTTGGAAGAGGTGAGGGGAATCTGACCATGTGGGTGTATGAAGGAAGAGCATTCCAGCAGAGGGAAGAGTTGCTGCAAAGCCCTAGGCACAGGTATGCTGACTGCGTTTGTGGGACAGCAAAGAGGCCAGTGGACCTCACACAGAGAGAGCAGAAGGAGGATTACAGAAGATAACTTCAGAGAAGAAAGAGAGGTAGGCTGTCAAGATATTCCCCAGGATAATTTGGTGTAAATATAATCTTTTAAAAAATCCAGCATGAGTCTAAGACCACTTTTCCATTCTGAGAATATTTATACATCAACAGCCATAAATGCAAGGGCCTATCACTCTGATTCTACAGCCCAGCATGTGGGCAGCCCAGATGTGACCCTAGTGTGAGTGAATCCATTTCTGAGAGGGCACCCAGGTGGGTTGAAGCTGAGGCAATGGCTATTGGCCAGCCCAGAGTTTATCCAGTGGCCTAAGGTGAAGCTCTAGGAGTGCTTAAAGCAAGTGGCCTTCTTGGCTCACACTAACTAATGCTAAGAGTTGTCAGAAGAATTCATTTTTCTAGTACTAGCACCAAAAGTGTCAGAGCAGGCTATAGTCAGCAACATACATTCCCACACCCACTGAGGACTGATGGAAAGCCCAGGCAGATTGGAGAAGCTGAGGCCATATGAAGTAAAAGAAATAGCATGGGATCACCCTGAGCCTCAATTTCCTCCTCTGTAAAAGAAATACGCAGAGAAGTGCAGAGGCATTGATAAAGTGTACTGGGCACACAGCAAATTCTCAAGGTTTACCTCCTCTCCTTCCTCCTCTCCTGCCTACCATGGGCCCAAGGATGCACTGTAGACAAAATCACCTAGAATACAAATTGAGTGTGCTGGGCTGGGCTGCAGAGATCCACGAGGAAGGTGGGCAGCCTTCCAGTTGGGGAAGACAGGGAGGCTCCATGGAAGGGAGGCTGCTGAGCTGGCCAGGATCCAAATGTGAGGAGAGAGGAAAGGCCTCTTGTGGGGAAAAGGAACAGCAAGAACAGCCATTGAGAGAGGAAAGCACAGGACCCAGGCCACAGCTGCCAGTTCAGTGAAAGGGTTATGAGTAAGAGCAGGAGCGGTGAAGGCTGGAGACAGCAGGGGGAGCCTCTGGACTTTAGCTCTTGGAGAGCCTCTGCTGGCTTTTGAGCTTGTGTGTAGTTGGAGAGAGTGAGCAAATCAGATGTGTGCTTTGAGAAGATTAATTTGGTATCATTTCCCCCTGGATTTCATTGCAGTTGATATGGAAAATCAGCCTTGACCCAGCATTGCATGCAATTCTTAAAATGCATTGCTTTACAAACTAAAAGTGTCCTCTGCTTCTGAAACCCTTATGTTGAGACTTCTACTTAGCTTTACAGAAGGCTTAAGTTCTAGTTGATCTTGCTTCTGTGTAACTCAGAAAAATAAATCAAACTATTTAATCAAAGATATTCTTTGGGGCACTATTTGCTTTTTATTTTTTAAAAATTGTTTTTCCCTTTATCTACACTCCTTTAATTATTCAGTACAGACTTAATTTGAGTAAAGTCATGCTCTTGTTCTTTTGAAACATGAAAAAGTGGTCTAAAATCACAAAACCATAAGGGAAGAAGATGTTCTACCCCAGGTTTGGCCTATATACTCCTTTTCTTCTGTTTGATTTTACTTAATTGAAAGATTGTTTCACACACTGTGCTTTTTCCCCATATCTTTTTTCATTCTTTCTAGTCTCATTTCAGAATTCACTCAACCATTTCTGCTCTCAAAGTGATTATCTTCTGTTGGTAATAGGAACTCCAGGTGCACTGCCATTATCTAATTCCAGGATATTATAAAGAGTATTTAACTTACATAATAGTGTTTGATTAGAAAAGAATGACTAAATCTTGGATTGAATTGACTGAGGCATAACTACTTTAGGACTTGTTATTAAGAGTTTTTTAAATACTATGGGCCAATTTCTTATGACTGTTCAAGATGTCTCTTTTCACTTGTAATAATAGCTCTCTGCTAAAACCTTCTTTAGGATAGCTTTTTCCCCTTGAGATGTCTTGGTATTCTTTGTTTGAACAATGCTACATCATAAATTCTGCCAGAAGACATGAAATGTGACAGTGTACACCATTGGGCTGGTAACAAGCATCCCAGGTCTATCTGATATCAGAAACAATGGCTCTGTTGGAAATTATGAAAAAAGAAACTGTAGGCTACTCATATCATGCTTCCAATCAGGGCAGGCATCAACCGACCTGCTTATGAGATAGTTAGCACTTAATAGACTTATCACTAACCAGTGAAGGAAACCGAGGGGGGGAGACGCTGAGGGGAGAAAGTAAGGATTCAAACAGAGTCTGAAAATTCTCCCCACAGTAAACAAATCTCTTCCAATCCAGCCTTATCAGTGCCTGAAATCCCACCATCACAAACGCATACTATGGTTGATTTCTCCAGGTACCTTTTAAGAACTGTAAAGGCTCTGAGAAGACACCTCTGTTGTATACCAGTGTCAGTTAATTGATCAGATAAATTTCCTCACTGGCAGTAGGAGAGAGGCAAACAGGAGGTTTGAGGGATAGGACTTTGCTCAAGTTTCTGTGTGCCCATCTCATTGTGCCTCCCAGCATGTGTTAAGTTGTATGACAAAGAATGAGACCATGGAAAAGCCAGTCTCTGCAAACTCTGCTTTCTTTGTATGGGCAGAGAAAACAGAAACTGAATTCATGGGCCCTTTTCTCATGATCACTATTAGCAAAAAAGCTCTGCATAGTGAAGAATGTCGTGTCATATATTCTTGACTACAAAAGGCATATAACTTGTATTATGAGGACACACAGGAGCTGGAGCTTGTAGAAAGAATGCTCGCTTTAGGCAATAAATGGGTCTTAAGATTGTGTCCAATTCTGCCTGAAAGTATTGTGGGCAGATCAATTTTCAGTTCAGAAATGTTATTATCATTTCTCACTGATCTTTAATGTGCAGTGGCTAATGATTTTAATGTCATTGTTTTTGCCTTTGAGCTTGTCAACGAAATAAAAATCTACCATGAAACATATCCATATTCTTCTGCCTGAAGAATTCTTTAGCAAAGTAAATCCTGATGCTCTAATTGATAGATTGCATAAGTTTTTGCTTTAATACATAGATGCATTTAACTAAGTAGGGAAAGGAGAAGGATGGATAGTTGGATGTCTTTTTCTTTTTTAAAATAAACCTCCCTTCTCCTGGGAGCACACGTACTAGGACATTTTGAAGATAAACAACAAATTAGCCTGATCTTGTCTTTTTTAAGTATATATAAAATCTATATTGATGTTCCCTCTTTCAATTCTGATATTGGTAATTTGTGTTTTCTTTGTTTTCTCAATCATTGTAGATAGATATTGTATCAAACTGCTGAAACAAAATTATATTTTCTAGAATTTTCTTTCCTGTTTTGTTTGGAGTTAAGGTTGGTCCCAAGAGTTTACATAAGATTTGGAAGGCAGAATGAAGCGGCAGCAAGTGAAAGGGAAGGCACAGTTGAGCTCCTGCACATTGCTGCCTCTCTTCTGGCTCATTTATACTCGTATGTAGGGACAGCAGCCAGGCCTGAAGCTCCTCTTGCTTCTTCTGAGTCTTCTCCTCCACCTATTTTAAATCCTGGCCCAGGTACATCTGTAGCTCCATGGCAAATGTACCAGCAGATCATTCCAGACACTGAAGTTGGATGCAAAAGACCCATGCAGGTTCCAGTTTGTGCCCCTGCATTCCAGCTGGTCCTTCTAGGTTCTGATTTGTCTTGGTTCCTCCCAATGCATATCCAGTTTTTGTACTTGACAGAGCCATGTAGACTTTGGACGCTAAAGTAATTGCTCCACACAGAGTGTTTAATCAGTTCTCTCAACTGAGTAAGGTCAAATTCCTATAATAAATCCCATATTCTGTAATACTTATTTTGGCTCAGATTCTCTAATCAACCCTTAATTGAAATCTTGCTGAGGGGTTATCAGTGTTACCATTTCACTCAAAGAGCTCATTATTGTCCTTGATAATTTTCTCTATTATTTATCTATTTTACATTTATTTGGTTTCTGCTTTTACCTTTATTTCTTTCCTTCTTCCTATGTATTTGCATTTAACTCACCCATGTTTTTTGAGTTTCATAATGTAGAAACTTACATTCAAAAAGAAGAAAGATTTCTTTATTATAATTATTTTTTAATATTTTATTTTTTAAAATGTGGAGTACAATTCAGGATTATGTATACAAGTGGGCCTCTCTTTAGTCTCCACTTTGCCTGGTTTGAGATCAGGTATCCTTACTGATGTTGTGTCCGCACCTCCACCCCAACAATTTCCTGCTACTGCCAATCCCTTTTTATAGTATTATGGTAAATGTTCAGCATAGAGGGAAGATTTCAAATCAGTGATCTGAGATTTAAACCTATACATTCTCTTAAGTCAATATTTTAGCAGAATCTCTAAATTTTTGATATGTATGTGTTTTTAAAAATCATTTATCAGGACGGGTGTGGTGGATCACACTTGTAATCCCAGAACTTTGGGAGGTGGAGGCAAGAGGATGGTCTGAGCCCAGGGGTTTGAGATCAGCCTGGGCAACTTGGCTAGATCTCATCTCTACAATAAATCAAAATAATTAGCCCGATGTGGTGGCACAAACCTGTGGTTCCCGCTATTTGGAAGGCTGAGGACTTCTCGTATTGGAAGGATTGCCTGAGTCCAGCAGGTTGAAGCTACGACGGTTGTGAGCATGCAATGCCACTGCATGACAGCCAGGGTGACAGAGTGAGACTCTAACTCAAATAAATAAATAAGAACTATTTTTCAGTACAAAATATTTTCTTATTAATTGTGATTTCTTCTTTGATCTATGCATTATTTAGAAATGTATTGTTTAATTTTCAAACACTTGAAGACTTTCTAGATATTTTATTGTTTGGATGACAAGTTTTTATTTTCTTTTGAGTTTTTCAAATTGTCACATATTAGGTTGCCTGGTGTCTTATGTTTCACACCTTTGTAGTTGATTTCAAGTACATTTGATAGTATTATCACATTCTCAAAATTCTATACACACATATCCACACACACATTGTCATCCCAGAAATTTGAGGTGAGGGAAGACAGGCTTTCTTGTCTACTCTCTATGTTACCAACTCTCCAGGTAGGCTTACTGTAAATTGTCTCTGACTTCATTGAGACTCTCAGATTTCCAATATTCATCTTTCCTTCATTCTGCCAAATCTTTTCTGTCTTCACTCTAATAAGAAATATATAGATCTCATGGTCTTTTACTTGTAGAACTGCTTTCTTGCAAATATTCTATCCCCTGTCTTTCCATTGAAGCAGCCCAGAAGATCATGTTTTCTATTTCTAATTTAATTTTGTTATAATTCAAAATGTGCTTTTAGAGGTTTTAATATTTTGAAATTTTGGTGAATGTTCCATGTGTTCTTGAAAAGTGATTATGGAACTTCACAGCAACCTGGATGGAATTAGAGTCTATAATACTGAGTGATCTCTCACAGGAACAAAGAACTGAGTATCACGTGTTCTCACTCATAAGTGGACCTTGAAAACTACTATATTACTATAAGAAAAGGATTGAAAGTGGCGGGAAACTGAGGGGAGGGGAATGGGAGGTGGGGAGGTGGGATTGACAGTAGTCGATATCTGCCTGGAGAAGCGGGGGAACACCTCATCAATAAGGGTAGCTGCACAGTGAATATTTGTATACCTAGCCCTAAATTGTACCCCACAATTTTAAATAAAAATTAAAAGAGGAAAAAAAGAAAAATGAATGTATATTCTACCTCTGTTCACTAAATGTCAATTATGTCCAGTTTGTTGATTGTCAAGCCTTCTATATTCCTACATTTCAGTCCCACTTTTTTTTATTGAAGAAGAATTGTCCAAATCTCCAGCTACATCTATTTCTCTCTTTAATATTGTCATTTTTGTTGAATTTTGAATTTCTATTTTTTGTATTGATTTTACAGATCATACACATTTTGTATTGTTATATATTTTAATGAATTGACTTTTATCCTTATAAAATATACCTCCTTTCTATTCATAGTCTTTGCCTTAAAATACATTTTGACTAATATTAATATAACCACATCACAACATGTTTGTTACGCTCAAGTTTTGCATGATATATTTTTTTTCCATTCTTATCCTTTCAGCCTGTGTCTTTAGCTGAACACTTTTCAGACTTTTTTTCTGTGAACATGAGTTTTTATTTCTCTGGGACAAATGTCTAAGAGTGCACTTTTAGGGTCATATGGTAGTTGTATGTTTAGTTTAGTTTTGTTGTTTTTTTTGCTTCGTCAATTAATTTTTTTTATATTTTAAAGATGTGGGGTACAATTCAGGATTAGGTACATAAGTGGTCTTTGTACAGGTGAAGTTTTGACCTCCTGTTTACCCTCACTTCACCTGGTTTGGGATCAGGTACCCTTATGATGTTATGTGCTCCATCCTGTCCCCTGCCAGTGTCCCACTACTGCCAATCCATTTCATGTAGTATTATGATAAATGTTCAGAATCCACTTTTTTTTTTGGTCATAGCAAAAGAAGAAAAACTATTAAAATTACATAGTTGCATTGTGATAAAAGAAATTCTAAATGGTACTATGTCCAAGTAACTGTAAACCACATATTAACTTGCATGACATTAGGCAAGTGATCGATTAAAAATATAATTTCCCAACTGGGAATGGTGGCTTACTCCTATAATCCCAGCACTTTGGGTGCCCGAGGTGAGAGGAATGCCTGAGCCCATGGGTTTGAGACCAGCCCAGGCAACTTGGTGAGACCTCATCTCTACATTTAAAAAAAAAATTAGAGCCGGGCTCGGTGGCTCAGCCTGTAATCCCGCGCCTTTGGGAGGCTGAGGTGAGTGAATTGCCTGAGTCCGTGGGTTCGAGACCCGCCTGGGCAGCGAGACCTCATCTCTACAGTAAATCAAAAAATCAGCTTGGTGTGGTGGCGCATGCCTGTAATTCCGGCTACTCGGAAGGCTGAGGCAGAAGGATCGCTGGAGCCCAGCAGGCCGAGGCTGCGGTGGCCGGGAGCGGCCACTGCACTCCAGTCTGGACGACAGAGTGAGACTCCAACTCAAAAAAAAAAAAATAGCCGAACATGGTGATGTATACCTGTTTCTGTAGTTCTAGTTACTTGGAAGGCTGAGGAGGAAGAATCATCTGAGCCTAACAGATTGAGGCTGCAGTGACTGTAAGTATGCCACTGCACTCCAGCCTAGGTGACATAGTGAAAGACTCCAACTCAAAAAAAAAATAAAATAAAATAAAAATATAATTTCCCTGTAATTTGTCAGTTTCTCAACTCACACAGGTCCTTTTGACAGCTGTTTCTTAAATTAGAGAAATATGAGACTGTCAGAGGTAGTTTGGGTTGCTGATGTCACATCTTGCAATAAAAGCATCATTTGAATGAAATGAGATTAAAAGAGTTTGCTGCTAACTCTGAACAAACACCATCATCTTGTAGTGTCTCTGTGGATCTGACAATGGCAATTTAAGGACTCTGTCTGAAGCAATCATGTGAATTGAAGTGAAAAGAAAGCGAAAGAAAAACAAAGCAATTATTTCACAATTATTCTAAACAATAGGTGACTTGAAATTAAACAACCTTTAGTAGCTAAATGATCTTATGTACCCACTCTTTTTTTCTATCCATCACCAACTTGTATATTCTAATTTTTCAAATTGCTAGACTGAATTGGAAATTATTTTCTACACAGGGTCAGAAAAGTAGGAAACCAAAATATCTATTATGATAATGATTAATATAATCTGTATTTATCATTATCCTGTACTTCTCCTACATTGTACCCAAGGCTAACACTTGTTTTTCAAGGTTTGTAATTGTTTTGCACAATATTTGGGTCAATTTCAAGTCTGAAAATAATTTGAAAGACTTACTTTTATAGTCTGTGGGTGTTTTTGCTAACGTCACATAAATGATATTTCAAAGCAGCTACCAAATATGTGCTGAGTGAGACAAAGAACACTTCTGTAGTATTTCTGCTGAAAATACAAGACTTTATTCTGATTATAAGGGAATTTTAGACCAGGTATACTGCAGAACATTTTACAAAATAATTGGACTGTGTTCTTCAAAAATGTTAAAGTCAAGTAGCACATAAAGCTGTGGAACTGCTCTAGATTAGAGGAGATTAAGGATCCTTGACAATGAAATGTAATGCATTTTCCCAGGCTGAATCAAGGGGAAGCACAATTAAAAAGAACATGATTAGGACAACTGATGAAATACGAACTATCACTAGATAATGATATTTATTATTGTTAAATTCCTTGATTTTTATCATTGGATTGTGGTTAAATAGCATAATGTCTTTGTTCTTAGGAAACACACACAAAGTACCTATTTAGGGGTAAATGGACTTAATGTCCAATTCACTCCCAAATTATTTGAAAAAAAAATCTCTTTCCCTCTTTCACTAACCCTAACCTAAAAGTTGTCTGTGACTCTGGACCAGTTTATGGGAGTTTCTTGTACTAATCTTACAATTTTTTTCTAAAATTGAATTTATATAGAAGTATAGCATTACCAAAACAAATAAACTGATCAAAATTAACTTCCTCATTAACCTATATGTCTATTAGAGAGCAGTAAATCCTCAATTTTCTTTAGTAGGAAGGGTCATAGCACAACATTTGATGCCAAAAGATTGAGACTCCATGGTGACTTTCAGATTTCTCCTTTGTAACATAGGAATAACAAGTCCTATAAAAAGGTTGTAATAAGGATTAAGTGAAATTATGCATGTAAACAGATTCATTTGGTGTTGGACATGTAGTAAACCCTAATAAATGATAGCTTCTGTGGTTTCAACTGATTAAGGGTTATCTAATAATACTGTACAGTGCAGTGCTATCCAACAGAAAAAGATATAGAATGACAAAATGGATAAAATATCATAAAGCAACAATATATTGTCTCCAAGAGACTCATCTCCCCAGCAAGGACATTCACAGACTCAAATTAAAAGGATGGGAAACAAAATCTCAGGCAAATGGAACACAAAAGAAAACTGGAGTTGCAATTTTAATCTCAGACAAAATACCCTTTAATCTATCAAAAATTTAAAAAGATGAAGAAGGTCACTATATAATAATAAAGGGTTCAATCCATCGACAAGAAATATCCATCCTAAACATATATGCACCGAACAAAGGAACACCAAAGTTCATAAAGCAGCTTGTATGGAAACTTAAAAAAGAGATTGACCCTAACACTATCATAGCTGGGAACTTAATACCCTACTCACAACCCTGGACAGATCATCAAGACAAAAAATCAGCAAGGAGATCTCGAACCTCAATAAGACTCTTGAACAAATGGACCTAATTGATATCTACAGAACACTCCACCCAATGACCACAAAATATACATTCTACTCATCACCGCATGGAATGTACTCCAAGACTAACCTCATCACTGGCCATAAATCAAACATAAACAAATTTCATAAGACTGAAATTTTACCATGGACCTTCTCAGATTACAGTGGAATAAAAATAAATATCAACACCAACAATGTTCCTCCAAAACCCACAAAGACATGAACACTAAACAGTATAATGCTAAGCTACTCCTGGGTCAATGATGAAATCAAAACAGAGATTAAAAGCTACCTGGAAACAAATGAAACTGAAAAAACATCTTACCCAAAACTCTAGGATGCCTTAAAAGCAGTAGTAAGAGGGGAATTCATATCTTTACAAACACACATGAAGAAAATGGAAAGATTACAAGTTACCAGCCTAACAAGTCACCTAAGGAGCTGGAAATGCAAGACCACCAAAACCCTAACTTCAGCAGAAGAATTCAGATCACCAAAATAAAAGCCCAAATCCAGGATATTGAAGACAAAAAGATAATACAAAAAATAAACTAAACAAAAATCTGGTTCTTTGAAAGGACAAACAAGATAGATGGTCCCCTAGCCAGACTGACCAAGAAAAAGAGAGAAAAGGCCCAAATAAACTCAATCAGAAACACAAAAGATGAAGTCACAACTGACCTGGAAGAAATTCAAAAGATTAACAGAGACTACTATGTACAATTGTATGGAAACAAACTTGAAAGCCTAAAGGAAAAGGAGGACTTTCTGACATCACACAAACTCCCTAGGTTGAAACAAGAAGACACTGACATGCTAAATAGACAAATAACAAACAAAGAAATTGATTATGTCATAAGAAAACAATGGGCAAAAAAAAAGCCCTGGACCAAATGGCTTTCCAGCAGAATTCTACAAAACATACAAGAAGGAACTGATACCAATCCTATTGAGAGTATTCCAGGTGATTGAGAAAGATGGCACTCTCACCAGATCATTTTATGAGCTAACATCACATTGATACCCAAGCCAGGTAAAGACCCAAAAATGAAAGAGAACTACAGGCCAATATCTTTGATGAACATAGATGCTAAAAACTCAACAAGATCCTAGCAAACCGGATTCAACAACACATCTCAAAAATCATCCATCATGACCAAGTAGGCTTCATCCTGGGATGCAAGGCTGGTTCAACATTCGTAAGACCATAAATGTAATTAAATACATCAACAGATGTCAAAACAAAAACCACTTGATTATATCATTAGATGCAGAAAAAACTTTTGATAAATCCAGCACCCAGCCGGGCTTGGTGGCTCAGCCTGTAATCCTGCGCCTTTGGGAGGCTGAGGTGAGCGGATTGCCTGAGCCTGCGGGTTTGAGACCCGCCTGGGCAGCGAGACATTATCTCTACAATAAATCAAAAAATCAACCGGGCGTGGTAGCGCATGCCTGTAGTTCCGGCTACTTGGAAGGCTGAGGTGAAAGGATTGCTGGAGCCCAGCAGGTCGAGGCTGTGGTGGCTGAGAGCAGCACTCCAGTCTGGGAAACAGAGTGAGACTCCAACTCAAAAAAAAAAAAAATCCAGCACCCCTTCTAGGCATACATGAAACATTCCTCAAAATAGTAAAAGTCATCTACGAGAAACCCACAGCAAAAATACTCCTAAACAGACAGAAATTGGAAGCATTTCCAATGAGAACTGGAACAAGAATAGGATGCCCACTTTCACCCCTCCTGTTCAACATAGTTTTGAAAGTCCTGGCTAGAGCAATCAGAGAAGAGAAGGCAATCAGTGGTATACAGATAGGAAAACAGGAAGTCAAGTTATTTCTCTTTGCAGATGACATGATTATATACCTTGAAAACCCAAGAGAATCTGCCAAAAACCTCCTGGCACTGATAAAGGACATTGGCAAAGTCTTAGGGAATAAAATAAATGTACAAAAGACAATCACATTTCTACACATCAATAATAAACAAACAGAAACCCAAATAAAAAACACAATTCCATTTACAATAGCCACAAAAAAAATGAAATACCTTGGCATCTTCCTAACCAGAGACATAAAAGACCTTTACAATGAAAACGACAAAACACAGCCAAAGAAATCCAAGATAACACAAACAAGTGGAAAAATATTTCATGCTCATGGATTGGAAAAACCAACATTGTTAAGATGTCCATTTTACCTAAGGCAATCTACAGATTTAATGCAATACCCGTCAAATTACCAGCAACATTCTTCGCAGAGCTAAAAAAAACAATACGGGAATTCATATGGAAAAATAAACAACCAAGAATAGCCAAAACAATCCTCAGCAAAATTTTTTAAAAAAGCAGGAGATATCACACTCCCAGAATTTATACTATAAAACTACAATAATCAAAACAGCATGGTATTGTTACAAGAACAGGCATATAGACTAAAGGAATAGAATTGAGATCCCAGAAGCAAAACCTCTATTTCTCAGCCATCTCATCTTTGACAAAGCCTCCACCACCCACTAGTGGGGAGAGGAGAACCTATTCAGTAAATGGTGCTGGGAAAACGGGCTGACCACATGCAGAAGATTGAAACAGGACCCCTACCTATCCCCATACACAAAAACTAGCTCTAATGGATCATAGACCTAAATGTAAAACCTCAAACCATAAGAACCTTAGAAAATGCAGGACACATCCTAATGGAAATTGGAACTGGCATCCAATTCCTGAACAAAACTCGAAACACATGGGTCATAAGAGATAAGATAGACAACTGAGGCCTCATCAAACCGACATGCTTCTGCAAAGCCAAAGAAACCACCAAGAGAGCAGGGAGACAGCCTACAGACTGGGAAAAAATATTTGACAACTCCATGTCTGACAAAGGCCAAATATCAAGGATCTACAAGGAACTCAAACGTGCTGAAAAGAAAAAAACAAACAGCCCCATTACAAAGTGGGAAAAAGATGTGAATAGACACTTCTCAAAATAAGACATATGAGCAGCCAACAGACACATGAAAAGATGTTTGACCTCACTAATCATCAAGGAGATGCAAATTAAAACTACACTGAGATACCACCTAACTCCAGTCAGAATGGCCATCATCAATAACTCAAAAAATAACAGATGCTGGAGAAGATGTGGCAAAAAGGGAACATTTCTACACTGTTGGTCGGAATGTAAACTAGTATAGCCTCTGTGAAATTAGTGTGGCGATTCCTAAAACTCCTAAAAATTGACCTTCTATATTATCCCGCAATCCTCCTACTGGGAATATACCCAGTAGGACTCAGGTCACTCTATAAAAAAGATACTTGCACACATATGTTTATCACAACATTGTTCACAATAGCAAGAACATGGAACCAACTGTACTGTCCATCAAAAAAGGACTGGATACAAAAAATGTGGTACATATACACAATGGAATATTACGCAGCCATAAAGAAGAAAAAATCATGAACTTCGCAGCAACTTGGATGGAATTAGAGCTTATAATACTGAGTGATCTCTCACAGAAACAAAGAGATGAGTATCACATGTTCTCACTCATAAGTGGACCTTGAACACCTACCATATTACTATAGGAAAGGGATTGAAAGTAGCGGGAAACTGTGGGGAGCAGGGTGGGTGGGATAGCTGGGATCGACAGTAGTCCATATCCACCTGGGGAGGGGGGCCACACCTCATCAATAAGGGTCCCTGCACAATGAACATTTGCATACCTAATCCGAATTATACCACAATTTCAAAATAAAAATTAAAAGGGAAAAAAATCAAAAAATAACAAGTGTTAGTGAGGATGTAGAGAAAAAGAACTCTTACTAATAGAGGGAACATAAATTCTTACAGCCATTATGGAAAACAGTATGGAAGTTATTTTTAAAACTAAAAATAGAACTACCATCTGATCCAGCAATCCTACTACTGGGTATATATCCAAAAGAAATAAAATCAGTATGTCAAAAAAGAAAAAATAGTTCCAGTTATACATGCAATTTAATATTTAAATTTTTAAATATAATTTAAAAAGTAGTAGGTGAAATTAATTCTAAAATATATTTTATTTTATATAATATATCAAGAATATTATATCTTAAGACGTAATCATCACAAAACATATTAGTAAGACATTCTACACTATTTTTTCTGTACTAAATACTTAAAAGAAAATGTGCGTTTTACAGCATCTCTCAGTTGTTCAAGTCATATTTCAAATGTTTAGTTGCCACATATGATGAATTGCTACCGTATTGGACTGCACAGGTGCAGACATTAAGAATCAGACACTTTCAAATTTCAACACATCAATTCTTTCCCTATGAATTATGGGACTATTTTACAAATTTTCTTTATTTGTAATATTTCTGTATTACAAATAGTCTTTATCAAAAATTTCTTTTTTTAATAAAGGTCTATCATTGTCCTTAATATATATTTACAAAATAAATTCTCAGGTAGTCATATTTCAGCTGTGACCAAACACTTCATCAGTAAACATTCCTCCGTGGGTAGGGTGATCAGAGACTTGCAATGAGTAGAAGGGCTTTTAATGTGACCACACATTATGATGAAGCATTAGAATAATCATAAGTTATTTTCTCAGGGATACGCTGGCTTTGCTGTCTAATTCAAAGAAGTGACTGGTATTTTGGAACAAGGACCAGGGAGGGAAACACACAGGACACAGTGCCTCATTGCTAGGTGCCTTATTGCTGGAAACTCATCCCCTCAGAGAGTTCCCAACTAGTTTTCAGAGTTCCCCAGGGAGCTACTTGTACCAGAGCCAATATAGCACACATCTCTTTTCAATTCTGTGTTCCACGTCATCCTGGTGGTAGCTTAAAATTGGCCATAACGAGAGTATTTATGCCATCCGTGGAAATTAGCAAACACTGCATAGCAAGGATTCCTTCCTTCCTTCCCCCTCCTTCCTTCCTTCCTTTTTCTTTCTTCCTTCCTTCCTCCCTTCCCTTTCCTTTTTTCTTTCTTTTTTTTTGAGTTGGAGTCTCACTCTGTTGCCCAGACTGGAGTGCAG
>NW_007257531.1:0-43656 GCF_000164805.1 Carlito syrichta | reverse complement strand
ACTCACCTTGGCCTCCCAAAGTGCTGCGATAACAGGCTGAGCCACCGAGCCCGGCCCTTCCCTTTTTTCTTTCTTCTCCTTTCTTCTTCCTTCCCTCTCCCTTCCTTCCTTCCTCCTTCCTTCCCTTCCCTTTTTTCTTTCTTCTTCCTTCCTTCCTTCTTTCCTTCCTTCCTTCCTTCCTGGGCTGGCTTATCAGCATACAAGACACTTTCTGCTGCCCATCACCTTTCCAGGGCCTCGGCTGTACTGTCTCACCTGCCCTTACTGAGGGCAGCCACTGTTGGCACTGTCCAGGCCCAGCAAAGGAGAGGGACTTGCTCTTCCTGCACCTCCTGACTTTTCTGTCTGCTTACTGCAAAAGAAACTTGGTTACAACTTTAGCCAATAATCCGGTGGTGTGAGAAATGAGAATCCAAAATTTTCCTTATCTTTCCAAGTAAAAGTTTTGAAGTGGCCCACAATCTAAGTTCGAAAAACAAACAACTCAAATGTCCACAACCAATGAATGAGTAAATAAATAGTGGTCTAGCCATACAATGGAATATTATTCAGCCATAAAAAGGAAAGAAGCACGGACACACCCTACAATATGAATGAACCTCGAGGATCTTGTGCTGTGTGAAAGAAGCCAGACACAAAAAGCCACATATTGTATGATCCCTTTAATATAAAATATACAGAATAGGCAAATTCATACAGACAGTAAATAGATTAGTGGTTGCCAAGGCCTGGAGAAAGCAGGAGAGATAAGAAGTGTCAGTGGCTTTGGGGTTTCTTTCGGGGCTGATAAAAATGTTCTGGAATCAGACAGTGGTGATAGTTGAACAACCTTGTGTATATACTAAAACCTACTGAATTGTACACCAACAATGAATTTTATGGAATGTATATTATATCTCAGTAAAAAATATTAACAACCACCACCAAATAAGTAAAATTAGCCAGCTGTGGACAGTTCATCTTCCTTTCGGGCTTACAGGGAGATGGCTTTCCAGCAAAATGCCCTTGCTCTCCAAGGTCGCCTGAAGGAACAGGTCACAGCCTCCTTGGCGTGGAGAAGGAGGTTCTCAGTCAACTTCCTTCTGCTCCCCAGCTAGAAGCACTTTAAGGGGATTACTGGGCAAGCCTGTGACTGGCTATGAGAAGGGAAAGCTAGTGCCGGTTTCTCAGTCAGCACTGGGCTGCTGAGCTCCTCTGTGCTACCCAGGGAATGGGTGGGCAAGAGACTACCCTGGGAAGAGATGACCTGGTGTACAGTCCAGGGGGTGGGGGAGGGGGCTGCCCCCTTGAAGCCCTAGTTCCTAAGGGGTGGCTATGATTGGACACTGCAGACTTGTATGAGCCTTCACTCCATCATCAGAGGAAAGTGGGTGTGAGGGCACTAACTGCTGATCAGCAGAAGATGAGGCCAAGTCACATAAGAGCCACCAGAGCCTGGGAGAGCAGCTAGGAATTGAGGCCCTCTAGTGGGGCCTAGAAAATAAGTTAAATTGGCAGAGATGCCTAACAGAAGGAGAGAGCAACCACTCCAAAGCTAATACTAGGGACATGTCTGGCGTCCAGCCCCCAGCCCTACAGCCCCTAACACTAGTACCTGGAGGAGTGTCCTGCACAAGGAAGTAGCCCATGGCTTCTCCTCTCCTCCCAGACCTGGCTGGACTTGGGGTTGCACAGCTTATGGAGTTTCCACTTAAGTATGAACCTGCCCTTCAAAAATGGGCAGAACTATGTCTTATAATCCATATGAAGCGGATTCAATGAAAATGACTGACAATTAGGAGGTCTCTTTAAGGAAGGGCTCCAGGAGGCATAGCAGAAATCGTTATTGTAGAAAACTGTTTCCATTTTTCCTTCTCAATTATACTCTTCAGTTAAACCACATCACAAAAGGTTTGGGGAAAGGAAAAGAATTAGAGCACAGATAATAATTAATCACTGCCTGCCTCTCTGAGACATTCTGCACACATCTCCCGAAGTTCAAGGGACAGAGAGGATAAAGAGGCTGAAGGTGGGTTAATGAAAGAGAATAGAGGTGGTCTGTTTTCACTTCCCTCTTTCCATCTGCATCTAAGGCTGCTCATGATTCTCCAATTTCTGGACCAACCTCATCTTAAAATGACTGATAATAGGAATCTCGACCTTATCAGTTCATGTGTGAACTGATCCTATGGCCTCAGTGAGAGGCTCATGCAATATTCCTACACCAAGTGTATATTCTATTTCTGAGTTATCCAGCCTCAAATGACACCAGAGGTATTCTTTTCTGGCTCTTCCTCTTACGTTTTAAAAGATTTTAGTGTTCATTCTTTCCTCAGGTCTCCTTGTTTCAGTAGGCACTGTCACGCCAATTCTACAGATAAGAAAACTGAGGCTCTAGGAAGTCAAAGTACTTAGTTAAGGCCATACTTCAGAAAGTTTCCACCAATCCTACAGATTCAGAAGGTCCCTAAATCCAAACCATCCTTACCTATTTCAATAACTACTCAAAAGCAGCTTGTCTTCCCCCTTTCCCACCTCAGCTACTCATCCTTCAACCTCACAAAAATGAGTACTTATTCTCCTTTCCAAATTGCAGAGGAAAGCCTCAAATAAACTTCTGATTGTTCCTTCAGTTCCCAGTAGTATATATACTATATCGACATAGCATTAACTTACTTTATAATGCCTTCTTGGAAGCCAGGAACATTCCCATACAGACTGATTCCATTCTAAGAGATTTTTAGGAAAACAGTACTAAATAAAAGATTATACTTCAAAAATAGCTTAAACAATAACAGAAAAAAACAATTAAATGTCCCCCTAATGAAAACGGGTGAGGATGGGGGAGAAATAAAGATTGAAAGTGCTTGGTGTGCATAATCCTTGGTAATAAATATTGCATTTATGCAGCTGTGTCATAAAAAATACCCCAGAGCAAGACAGCCATATCAACACAGCTGTAACAAAACATACTGCTTAGATTCAGAGATTCATCAGGAAGTGGATGGTGAGGTGGGGATTGAGTTCGGACAGAAAGGAAGGCCCAGGTGACACTGGGGGACTTGTTCTGGTTGAGTACTAGCTTATCCTTGGCTGGAGTCTACTGCCTGGGCACATGGCTAGTAGAATAGGACAATGTGCCTGCCTTTGATCTGTGTTCTTCATAGTCCTGAGTGCGGGGCACATAGCAGGAACATAATAGATGCTAATCACTTGATTGGACTTCAGTGATCCAATAGGGAGATGGAAGAGTGCTGTGTATATTATTAACAGCAACTAATATTTCTACCCTCTTCTTCATGGTATAGACTAAGGTAAGTAAAAGTATTAATAGCCATTAATAAGCACAGAGAGTAAATAAACATGAATGTGATGGGTTGGAGTTACATTAGATTTAATTTTCTTTCTTAAATTATATATGCTTATGGGATGCTTAATTCATTTCTTTAGAGGGAAGGGAGGCTAGAAGGAGAGTAAAAGAGAGCGAGAGAAAAGGAGAGACAGAGAGAGAGAGAATAGGAATTGCTAGGACGTGTCTGCCTTGCAATTCTCCAGAACACTTTTCAGCAAGGAGAATCTGAGTGGAGTACTGCAAAGCATCAGGAGTGGGGTGTAAGTGGGGTGACAGTCTGGTCTCTACTCTCAGGAAAGTCTCAAACCATCTCAGCAGCTCCAAGAGAGATACAACTACCAGTCCTGAGGGTGGGATAACATTAAGCCCCAAAATTCCATCCATATAGGATGGAAGCAGGTCCAGGAATGGAGGTGGTACCCAAGGTCAAACAGGATCACTGCTTGATGCCATCACTCCCCAAGTGGGAGTCCCAAGTGCAGAACCCGCGTTTGGTTCATTAATCTATTATTGCAGAGCCTGGCACAACATAAGAAGCCCATAAACCTTTGTCAAATGAATAGATGGGCAAGTGAAGTAATGAACAGCTAGTTTAGTTTACGTCTGTGGCTAGAGAAATTCTTTTTACTTTAGAAACAATTTTCTTTTTATTTCTTTGAATCATTTCCTCTGTGTTTTATGACAATGCAGTGCACAACAGTCCTCACACCCTATATTGCAACTCAACCTACAATCCTTGTGCTGTACACAAATATAAAAAACCTTTTTTAAAAAACCTCAATCAGCTGGGCTCAGTGGCTCAGCCTGTAATCCCGCGCCTTTGGGAGGCTGAGGTGAGTGGATTGCCTGAGCCCGTGGGTTCGAGACCCGCCTGGGCAGGCGAGACCTCATCTCTACAATAAAATCAAAAAATTAGCCAGGCGTGGTAGTACACATCTGTAATTCCGGCTACTCGGAAGGCTGAGGCGGAAGGATCGCCGGAGCCCAGCAGGTCGAGGCTGCGGTGGCCGGGAGCGGCCACTGCACTCCAGTCTGGGCAACAGAGTGAGACTCCAACTCAAAAAAAAAAAAACCTCAATCAAGTTTCATCCACCATGGTACAGCTGGAATTTATGTGTGTGTGAGAAAGGACTGATGTTTATTTATGCACCTACAGCATAATATTTCAAAGTTTGTTTATCCTTAAGAGTTTCTGGCTAAACTCTATCTTTCAAGATATTCCCACTCACAGAAATTCCCTCTTCACACATGATGAAACTTGCTCTCTGAATCACAAGACACCATCAATCCCAAAAAGTAGTTTTGAGCTCCTGCCCTGATGAGCTTTATGGGGCTGACAATCTTATAGTCAGGGCATCGACAGCACTTCTAAGGTGCAACCAGTTATGCATAGAAGGTCTTGATCATTCTGGTGTGCAGAGAGGTACTTGTGATGAAGCAGGTCAGAGGGTGTGCTGGGGCCAAATGACAGCCTTTGGGGCCAAAGCCCAGGGACTTCGGCTAAACAGTGTAACAAGAGGAGGAACAGCTTTAATTAATCCCTCCAGTACTCTCTTTTTCTTTTTACTGTTACATAATACTTGTACATATTTTGGGGATACATGTGATATTTTGATATATGTATATTATGCGTAATGATCAACTCAGAGCAATTAGGATATCATCACTCCAAACATTATTATTTCTTTGTGGTGGAAACATTTCAAATCTTCTCTTCTTGGATTTTGGTTTTTGTAAATAGAGACAAGTTCTTGTTATGTTGCCTAGTCTGGTCTCTAACTGTTGGGCTCGAGCAATCCTTCCACCTCAGCCTCCTAAAGTGGCGGGACTACAGGCATGAGCTACCAAACCCAGACCTTTTGACAAAGCCTCTAACAACAACCACTGAGGAGAGGAGAACCTATGCAGTAAACATTGCTAGGAAAACTGACAGATCACATGCAGAAGATTGAAAGAGAACCCACACCTTCACCATACACAAAAATTAACTCTGAATGGATCAAAGTCCTAAACATAAAACCTCAAACTATATAAGAATCTTTGAAAACGCAGGAGATATCCTTGCATAAATTGGAACTGGCAACCAATTCCTGATCAAAACCCTAAGTGCCCATACCATAAGAAATAAGATAGACAAGTGAGACCTCATCAAACTGACAAGCTTTTGCAAAGCAAAAGGAAATGTCAAGAGAGCAGGGAGACAGCCCACAGAATGGGAAAAAGTATCTGCCAACTATATATCTGACAAAGGCCTAGCATCTAGGATCTAAAAGGAACTCAAACAGGCCAAGAAAGATAAAAAACAAACAGCCCCGTGAAAAATGGGCAAAAGATATGAATAGACACTTCTCAAAAGAAAATACACAGGCAGCCAACAGACACATGAAAAAGTGCTCAGCCTCACTAATCATCAGAGAATGAAAATCAAAACCACACTGAGATAGTACCTAACCCCAGTAAGAATGGCCATCATTAATAAAACAAACAACAACAGTTGCTGGCAAGGTTGCGGAAATAAAGGAATGCTTTTACACTGCTGGTAGGAATGCAAATCAGTGCAATCACTTTGGAAGACAGTGCGATGATTTCTAAAAGAACTAGAAATTGACCTTTCATATGACCCAGCAATCCTCCTATTGGGAATATACCCGGAGGAACTCAAATGATTCTACAAAAACGATACCTGCACATACATGTTTATTATAGCTCTATCCACAATAGCAAAAACATGGAACCAACCATACTGTCCATCAAAACTGGACTGGATTAAAAACAATGTGGTACATATACACAATGGAATATTATGTAGCCATAAAGAATGTAAACATATGGACATCACAGCAACTTGGAAGGATTTAGAGTCTATCATACTCAGTGATCTATCACAGAAACAAATAACAGAGTACCATATGTTCTCACTCATAAATAGACCTTGAACAATTATCATAATACTATAAGGGATTGGCAGTAGTGGGAAATTGCCAGGGGAAGGGGAGTGGGATTGGCAGTTGAGGGAAACTGTCAGAGGAGAGAGGGGCACACCTCATCAAGGGTACCTACATAATGAGTTTTTGTATACCTAACTCTGAATTGTATCCCCATCTTTAAAATAAAAAATTAAATTAAAAAAATAGAAAAAGAAATACACAATAAACTACTGTTAACAAGTCATCCCTCTGTACTATTGAACACTAGAATTTATTACTTCTGTATAACTGTATTTTGGTACCCAGTGGTGAGTGATGAGAGGTGCCACCAGACTCGTTGATTCACTATGGAAGCAGCATAAAGGGTCTGTGGGCCAGATTCTATCTGTTAAATTTGCTAACCTCACATCCTGGAACATTGATCACATGTCAGAAGCTTTTCAAACACTTTTCATGAATAAATGTAGTAGCTTATTTAGTCCTCAAGATCCCATGGGCTTGGACCTGTCATCATCTTCATGCAACTGTGGAAGACACCGAGACCCAGAGCAGTCTATGGAATGTAGGTAGTAGGGCCAGAAGGGGGATGGAATCAATGTGATGACAAGGTCATAATATCTCCTGTCATGGCACTGGCAGTGTTGCCTTTCCAGCTACGACCTTGAGCATGAGATATCATCTCTCTCATATTTATTACTTCTGTTAAATAGGGCATAATTGAATAATAATACTTACTTCATTAAGTTGTGCTGAAGATGAAAAGCAATGCCTGGCCTATGGAATCAGTTTGCTAAATGGAGTCAATATTATTAGACTTGAGGTTAGAAATAGGGGAAGCATATGTCCGATGTATATTAAGTTTAATTTCCTTTGTATATAAATCCAGGTTGGACTAATTATAAATAGAATTTTGCTTATATTTATTATGCTTTAAAAATTAACTTTTAATAAAGTAAATATCACAAGACTATTTCCAGTGACACGCAGTTCCCAGGATAGCTCTGGGTTCCAATAACAACTAATTCAATGTGTCAATATTATCTAACCCATGAGCATAGAAGACTGACACTAAGCTTGGTAGTCAGGTCTATTTGTATGTTTTATGTTGAAAAAATAATCAAATGTCCTTCTTCCTTCCCCACAAAAGGCTTTCCCATTTGTTAGTTTTCTGAGTGACCCAGGTCAGCTCTGCATCTATAGCATTTCATATGCTCCCCATCACAGCTTTGCAAGGGAAGCATTACTAACCCACTTTACAGAGGAGAAGCCTGAGTCTCCATGAGTTTTTGCATCCTGTTCAAGGTCCACCACTGTAAAGATGGTGTTGGGGCTCAGCTTCCTCTAGGTCTTACTGTGGTGCTCACTTAAATGTACTCTGAGTATGATTGACTCCAAATCCATCCAATTTGCTGCAAAGTCCATATATCGGTCCTTCTTTATGACTGCATAATAGTCCATTGTGTATATGTACGTACATACTCAGTGATTTATTACAGAAACAAAGAACTGAGTTCTATATATTCTCACTCATAAGATGATCTTGAACAATTATAATGCTATAAGAAAGTCATTAGTAGTAGTGGAAAACTGTCAGGGGAAGGAGGATGGGACTGGCAGATGGTGGAAACTGCTAGGGAAGGGAAGGGCATACCTCATCAACAAGGGTACCTGCATGATCAATGTTTGTATACATAACACTGAATTGTACCCCACATCTTTACAATAAATAAATGCACTTTAAAAAAATAAATAATAAATGTACTCTGCACAGTAGGCAAGGACTTAGAAATCTTTGGGCTTCAAAAGGTTGCAAAGACTTTAAAATTTAAATCATATTTTGGATAAAAAATTTGGAGAATTTTTTAGTAAATAGGACAGATAGTAAATAGGACAGATGTTAACCATCTGTTCACTATCTAACAACAAAACTAAGTACTTTCCTCATCATACTTCACTATATGGAGATGAAAGGATCCTCTTCTCCTACGTTCAAAGTTCCAATTATGGTTTTGAATATTTTTGCCTTTATAGTTACAAATTTTATTCTTTGAATTATTATAAATTATAGACAATATGATATGTCATCCCTAAAATTTCATTATGTATCTCTAAATTTAGGGATTTTTAAAAATCTAACCACACCACGATGATCACACCTAACAAAAGGAATGCCATCTAATCAACAATCTATCTTCAAAATTCCCTGATTGTCCCAGAAATGTCCCTTTTAGCTGGTCGAGTTCTCTTTTGAAACTCTTGTCCATGGGGGAAAGTAGCTAATTATGTATATAAAATGGCACTTGAGGGCATGTCTCCATGCTGAAAGTCGGATGTGGCTTTGGTGAGCTTGATGTAAACTATTGCTAAAACACAACCAAATGAAACCCCATTGTCATATGTGATACATGCCTACAATTGGACAATAGGTTTTGCAGGTCAGATGTGCCAGTCAAATGAAATATTGAAGGCTAGCAGGCTTTCTTCTGGGCCTGTTACCTATTAAAGTAGGTACTGACAAGTCTAACTTCTCCTGCACCTGGTGACACAGCTCACTATCCTCTTCTGTCCAAGGTCACATTGAAGAAGTATCAACCAGAAAAGTGGATATCTCCCTCCACAGTTCATTTTGAGGGGTCCCAATTTTGAATCTCAGTCCTCCATGAAGAAGGAATAGATACTGTAGAAACCTTATCTGTCCCCCCAGTAGGGTGAACAACCATCCTGGTTTTCCTGGGATTTTCAGTTTTAAAACCAAGATAAATTGGTCACTCTACTCCTCCATGGCAAGCTCTTTCCTTTTATTTGAGCTGACATATTCATATTCATATTCCTACTGAGACCTTATTACTAGCAGAGTACTAGGGGGTTGTTCAAAGAAGGGGAATGGTGACTGACATTGATGACCCACTTTGCAGCCAGGGCTTCATACAGTCAGCTGATTCACCCCCTAGATGCCACTACCGTGGCAGAGAGGGGTTCTCTCCTGTTCTTCAGCCTGTCTCCTGTCCGTATATTAGAAGCACTTGGGCAGCTTTTAAAACATAACAATTTCAAAATACCATCATCTAAGAGTTTTGGATTAATTCTAGAGTGGGTGCCTGAGTACTCTTATTTTCATTTTTTTACCTTTATCGTTTTTCAACTTTTTAAAAATTTTAGATTCAGGGGGCACATGTGCAAGTTTGTTACATGGATACAGCACATAATGGTGAGGTTAGTGTACCCATGACTCAAATAGTGAACATTGTACCCCATATGCGATTTTTTAACCCTCCTCCTTCTTCCAGCCTCCTCCCTTTTGTTGTCCCCAGTGTCTATAGTTTCCATCCCTTCTGTTAATACAGAAGAGACAGAGGTTTTCGTGGATTTTGTTGTCTGCAAAGGGAGAAAACCTGGAGTCCTCCAAGCGTGTGCAACACGTGCTTTGCATGCTAGCTAAGCCTGGTGAAGCTAGCAAAAGAACAAGAGAGTATTTCCACAATGCCCCGGAATCAAACATAACTTTCTGGGTTTGAATCACTCTTAAGAACTGGGTGCACGTTGGTCTGGGAGCATGTGAGCATGTTGGTGAAGAGAAAGCAGGCAAGGAAGATGAAGGTCAAAGGGATGCAAGCCATCGATCGTCTTCAGCACAAACGAAATAATGACTTCTCAAGCCCTTCTGAGCAATGAAGACGATTTTGAAGCATGAATCATGTGTTGAACACAGTCTCTACTATGCACAGTCAGTATTTCCCACTAATGGATGGACTTGAAAACGAATTTATAGCCAATTTCTCACAATGAAACATGTATACTCTTTATCATTGCTACTGATTTAGAGTAGTAAATGGAGTTTTCTTAGTAAAAACTCCATTGCTTCGTAAATGGAGTTTTCACATCTTTTATTTTAAATTAAGTAAACTGAAGTCATGTTGGTGATATTCAACCAAAAGGCAAAATTTTTTTTAAAGATTTTGTGTGCCTATGTGTGTTTTAAACAAAACAAAAATGGACTTGTGTTGTTCAAATGCAGAAGAAATAAAAAATCCTAGTCAAATTATTGAGGTCTAATAGTTTGTTCTTACAGGTTCTTTTAAAGTTGTTGTGTTTTGTTTTTTAAAATAAGTACTTGGATCTTTAAAATGTTCAATTTACCTAGGTCTTTTCTTTAAGGCAGCACACAAAAGAAAGTTAAATTTATTTTAAAATTCTCTCTACCCTAAATATCTGCTTTACCTTCACCAACACGCACACACATGCATGCAGACACACATGCACACAACTCTTCTTAAAAGCAGTTCAGGCCTAGAAAGTTATGTTTGATTCCAGGGCATTTTGGAAATTCTCTCATGTTCTTTTGCTAACTTGAGAAGTCAGCCCCAACAAAGACTAAAATGGTGCATAATAGGCCTTTGGGTATCTTGTTTTACTTATGAAAAGATTCCACAAGTGATTTTTTTAAATTATTTAATCCCATTTCCCTTTCTGGGAAGGTCTCTGACTTGAGTTTTAAGTGTCCTATTAACTACAATTCAGTTCTGTAATGTGTAGCCAGCCTTAAGGGTTAGTAACAGAAGAAAAAAAAAGATTTGTAATACAGGCTTAATTTACATGGCTTTATTGACTTATAAGCTATAGATTAGATCTTAAAGCACAATTTTCACTAGTGATGGAATGACCATAAGGAATTGCTGAGTTCAGAAGAATAGTGATATTCTCTTTAAATTTATATTATGCAAATCATTGTATGCTATAATATCACTGAATACACACATCCAATAACTAAAATGTTAAGATATTTGATGAGGAATGTCCTTGTTTTATTGAGCAAGTGCAATTTGTCTGCTTGTACTAGAGAAACAGGGAGAGCAGAGCAAGCAGTCACCTGGGGCTTGGTCTTGGGGTCCTCCCACTGCTAGGCAGATGCTTTGACCTTACATAACCTTTGAGTAGCCCCTGCTTCTGTAAACTTGCTGTCTTATAATCGGCCTGCTCTTGCCCTCCCATGTTATCTGAAAAATAATGGAACCGATTAATCAGTCACCTTCATAAAGGTAAATTGTCAGGGAAAAGATTGTTGGGAATGGGTAGAGGGAAACCAGGGTTTCCTAAGGGCAGTTCAGAGTATACTGTGGTTTCAAATCTAGGCTCTGGACTCCAGTGGATTCGCCTTTGAGGCCCGATTCTACTATTTACTAGCTTGGAGAGATTAAGTAACTTGTCCAAAGCCACACAGATACTAAATACCTAAGCATAAGGTTGTGAAGATTAAATGACACCAAGCATTATTAGTCTGGTGTTTGGCACATTTCCTAATGTTGGTTGCTATCATGATTATTACTGTGATGCTTACATGGGCACAACTCTGGAGAAACTTAACCATGTTTGGATATTAGTGACAAGTTAGTAAAATCAACTGTTTTATGATCAGCTTGATCCTCTCTTGCCACTTTTCCACTTTATTTTGTGCTATGTTAATGTGCTTAAGCACAAAAATTGGAGAAACTGTAATTTATTAAAAGCCTGTGAACCATTCCAAGACTTTCAGAAACCTTGATATTGCCAATGTTCATATCCATAGCTTGAAAATCTTTATTTCTTGGCAAAAGTAACCAATCTGTACTTTACCTGAATGTAACTATTTGCTAATCTCTGCAGGTGTAAGCGTCTTTTCCCAGGCAGTATCTGTTGCTTGCCACCTGAAGGTTGAACTGGAACTTTGGTCCTTTCCTGTTGGATCAACTCAAAATTTGGGAGGTCCACTTTCTCCGGGTCTTCTGGTGAGGGGAGGCTACTTTCCTTCCACAATGAGGGGTGAATATAATATATGTGAATACAAACAAATTCCTCCTCTACTGCACAAATGTCAAGGACAAATCACGAGAGAAGAATGCAGAGGGACATTTGAGCTCTGGGGTCCCTCAGTTGGCAACTCAGAAGTTCCTCATAGCTCAATTTCCCCTGAAACCCTTGCCTGGGTCTCTGAGGGACCTTACAGAGAAAATTTATCAACACAAAGATTGCAGAATCGCTTCTTCCTGCAGCAGTGGCTGCTTGAAGCGTCTTCCACCATCACACTGCATTGTAGGGGCTTGCAGTTCATGGTTTCTGCTGAGGGTCAAGAAGCAGCTCTGGTGCCTCCCAGCTCCTTCAAGGCTTTTGACAGCTTGCTAGACAGCTTTACAGTGTCGCCAACCCACCTGTGCATACCATTCCTCCTTGCTCTGCCCTAAAGCCTCATCGACGAGGTCAGGACATTCCTCCTCAGTTCCTTCCTCATCCTCCAGGACCATCATGGGAAACAAGCCGCACAGGTATCAGAATGTAAGAATATAAATGCTTTTAGCCCTTTATGAAGTTGAAGATTAAGACCAGGAATCTTCTATTAATTTAAATCTGTTAGAAAAATAGTAATCATAGTGGTAAGAGGCCCTAGCCCTTCTTTTTTGTTCCTTTCACCAACAGGCAAAGAAAGCACCTTAAGATGGAAACATATTGCCTTCATGTGTACACTAGAAAATTTTGAAAGGACATGTAGACATGTATAAAATATATACTTCCAAGATTTTATAAATTACATCACAGAATTAAAGATAACTAAGGTTATTCAAGGAAGGAGAAAGGAACCTAGTGAAACCTAGTTTTGTAGATGAAGTAACTAAAACTCAGTGGGGATAAGTACTTAGTATCAGAGCTAATAAGGTATCTGGCTCTAAAAATTATATTTGTATCACTATGTCATGCAGCAAAAAAACCAACATTTTAAGAATTCAGGTACATTTTATTTAAATTCTTCCTTTCCAGTGTGTAGTGAGTGCTTGCTTTTCTTTAAATTATATATTCATGAATTTAAGTAACACTTGCCACTCATGAATTTCTTTTTATTCTACTTTTATGCATGTTAAATGTAGTTTGAACATGAAAATTTCAAAGGCACTGCAAGGCACGGCCACTACATTTCTGTTCACATAATGGCTTATTGAACTGTGAAGTCAGATCAAGTAACTGCAGCCACCTCGGGACAAATGAGCATTCCCGTTGTGTGTCCAATGAGTAACAGTGAGGCTGAAACTCCCACAAAGGGGAGGGACTCAATGGGCATGAACTTATCTGAAAGGTGCCAATTTTCACTGGGTAAGCCAGGTGTAGATGTGCTGCATAACACCATCCATCCTTTCATGGCCAAAGGTGTAATTTCACAGCTCTTGTATTAGTTAAAAATTTCCAAGACTCAAAACATCCTTCATTTTTTTATTTATTATTTCTGAGGCAAGATGCATATAGTTGTTTTTTTAAAATGTGTGATTTTTTTCCCATGGAAAATCATCTACTGTGAAGGTGAAAGCTTTTTGAATGGGTGTCATCTAATTGCATGTAAGTAAAATTTTCACATACTAAAATAATAGACTTGTTCTCAGAAAGGATCTAATGTAGCATCTATTTGGATCCCCTTGCTTTGATGATGAAGACACTGAAGCCATGATAGATGAAATAAGTGATACAAGAGCATACACAAAGCTATTAGTTAAATCATACTGATTATTGTTGTAATACAATTGTTTGTTATTTTTAATGTATTATAACACTATTGTAGAAAATTTTGTTATGCAAAAAATAGAAAATTAAACCCACCTCAAATTCCTCCATTTAAGTAATTATTTTGGAATATTTTTCTTGCGATCTTTTTTTTATTTTTACTGTCAGATTCTCTAAGACCCAGAGTTCCTATGATATATTCTTATTTAGAATCCAAGCTCAGTCAATAAGAACATATCTAAAATAGCTACTAAAAAGTTATATGAATGGAATAATATTGATTGGAATAGTATTGGATTTCCAAGGTTCTCTATACATTTGGCATAGGCAGTCTTTTGAAATTCCTTTCCCAATATCACTTTAAATATAATTGGACATTAGCACATCACCAGATCTTACTGTAAAGCCAAAACTCTATTAGATAATTTATTTTCTATATTTTACTATACTGGATCTTACTAAGCAGACAGAGTATTTGGTCAGCATCTAGACTCAATCCAGGGCAATAAGCCATGAAATTCTATTCATTAGAATTAGAATTTGCATTGTTCTTTCTGAAGCATATCCACATCCATTATGTTATTCAGTGCCCTCACTGACACTCTAGAAAGGTACTGTTTATGACCCTTTCCAGACTTGAGGAACTAGAGTTCAACAATTGTAAATGTCTGGAAGCCAGCCCTTATTTATATCAGCTTTACAATTAGACTGGATCTAAATTGGACCTGAAGTTCACACTATTGAAATCCTTTAAACAGAGACCAGGCTAAGGAGCAGTAGGAAGTTTCCTGAATTAGATAGGTTAGATTGGATCATCTCTAACGTGGCTTCATCCCCTGAAGACCTATAACTCAATGTTGTCACATCTTGAAATTAGTCCTGGTGCTGGGATGGTAGATGGACACAGAGAGGTCAATAAACAAAGTGATCTTCCCAGTAAAGCTAGGACCCAGTGGTCCAGTTTCAGAGGACTACCACATTTGAAGAACTGAAACTCATGTAGGGGATTTAATTTTATTTAGCTCTCTTTCAATAATTTATGGAGATACAAGGGCAAAATCCACAACTCTTGATAACTTATATTATTTTCTTCTTTTTCTGCCACCTCCAAATAACTGGGGCTTTCTCACTTCCCTTTTGCCATAAGCATCCTCTCCCTCATTCAGACAGGTCTGTCCCTGCTATATTAGTGTCTTGTCCCCATATCATGACCCACTTGACCAATTACATCTTTCTTCTCCCCATGAAGCTACCTGGGGAGTATGTTCTTCTGTATGATCTCTTTCCTCAAAAGACTTTGAGTATCTTTTGCCCTTTCTGATCTCAGAAATTAGGAAGAAAGGGTAAAGACAGAAAAAGCAAGGTTGGTAATTCTGAAATTGTTATGTGTAGGCAGAGGATAAAGACTGAAAATCTCTACACATTAAAAATAATTGTGTCCTCTCACACAGAAGTTACTGCCCCAATGGACTATGTTATGCATGGACAGTCTGACATCCCTGAATGTCTGTGTGCCCAAGAGCTATCAATCTGCCATCATCAGCACAGAGGATACCTTTGGAACAGGCTGCCTGTGCAGTGATATTATTACAAATGGAAGGTAATGGGGGAAAGAAACCCACCTGAATAAAATGGAAGTTGCTTTGAACCCTTAGGCTTGTATATGTAGCCCAATTGATGGTGAGCACTGGTGAGACTGATGTGAGAAGGTCAACTCTGTCTGCAATGAAGCTGCATTTTTATTCACAGAGTGGAAGATGGAATCTAACTTCTCAGCTCCTGTAGCTGCGTGAATGGGCTCTAAAAATTTTCATTAGCCAATGCATTAAGGTAATGGAAAAATAATGACACACACAGGACAATTGCTTTCATTATAATGTAGAAATTGAATTAGAACATCGTTTTTTTCCATTCCCGTCTGTGTGTTTCAGAAAAGACTCTTAGTGATTTTAAGCTCGCTCTCAGATGGAGGAATGTTTAAATTAATTTTATAACTTAGTTCATTATCTCCCAATGTTTTATACATGTGGTGAGATGGATGTTTTCCTTTTTTCCTCCTTCTCCCACCTCTAACACTCCAAGCAGAGCTCCTGGGAGTCTCTGGCAAGATCAATAATTTTTTGGTGGGATAGCATAAAAGCACACTAGAGTTAAAGCTGAAAAATTTAACTAGAGAAGGGTTTATTTGTCCTCTAAAAACTCAAATCTGAAAATCCAAAGGAGTCAAGGCCTCATTCAGTTAAATGCCTGCAACTTCCTCTCCAGAACAGAGCCTAGAGTGATGTTTAGAACCTGAGGACCCAACATGCACTTCTGGGATGCAGCCAGCAGTCCTAGATAAGAAAATGCCTCAGGTGATCAGGGTGGTGAGGCAGGGAGAAGACTGGACAGAAAGGAAACGCCTAGGTGTGTGTCTCTTTGGAAGAATTTGGACTCTGAATGGGTAGTTAGCCAAATGCAAGGCTTCTTTTCAGGAAATGCACCACATCTAGTGTCCTAAATGGTATTATAACTAAACATAACTAATCCATACGTGCTCAGTTGAATAAACTTTTACTACATCAACATGTTAAACTAGAAGTGCAATAACTTTTCTTCAAAGGATTGGGGGAAATTGGATTAATGTTGAAAATTCATATTGCTTGTACAGAGTGACTAAGAACAAGGAAAATATATAATTTCATATATATAATAAGTTTCATATATATAATAAAATTCATATTGGTGGTGGTGGTCCATTTTTGCTTTTGTTGATTGAGTCATGATTCTTTGATGACAGACAGCCCTAGCTCTTTATTAGCTGGCTATGTGGCCTGGTGTGGGCTGAGTTGTATCCCCCAAAAGATATATTCATGTCTTAACCCCAGGTAACTATGAATGTGACCTTGTTTGGAAATAAGGTATTTGTAGATGTAATTAAATTGAGATTACACTAGATTAGTATGAGCTAGTCCGTATAAGGAGAGGGAGATATGGAGACAGAGACACACATGGGGAAAAAGTCATGTGATAATAGAGGCAGGGGTTGGAGTGATGCAAGCCAAGAATTGCCAGAAACTGCCAGAGCTAAGAAGAGGTAAGGAATGATTCTTTCCCAGAGCCTTCAGAGAGGGCATGGCCTTGTTGACACCTTAATTCTGGTTTCCTGGACTTTTATGGACTTCCAGAGAGAATAAATTTCTATGGCTCAAGTCACTCAGTTTGTAATAATTTTGGGGGACAGCCTTAGAAAACTTTTTTCTAGAGAGGGAGTTGCAGATACTTAAGCAAATTGCTTAACCTTAGAGTTAGAGATAGAAAGAGGGAGAGGGAAGGGAGGGCAGAGAGAGCGAGAGAGTGTGCACGCACGCGTGCGTGCGTGCATGTGTGTGTGTGTGTGTGAGAGAGAGAGAGAGAGAGAGAGAGAGAGATTTAGAATGAGGTTTCAATAACATATCTACTAAAATTCAGCTGCACACACTCACTGGTACTATGTACTAAGTCTTTCTCCTTCAACTCTTGCACTGATAGAAATGTTTCCCCACTTTATTTTACAATAAATGGGGAGATAATTCATACATAGAATTTATTCTCATAGCTACCTTGTTTCAACCTGGTTTCTGACAAAAAATTATGTTTTGGTTTCTGCAAAAAGGTATTTTTATCACATTATTATATAAAATTGTTAATAGTTTTAAAAGTATATCAAGGCAAACAATTTCATTTGATCTTATAACTCTGTAAGTTTGCATTATTGGTACCTACTAGTACTATTGTTTTGAACTCCATTTTACAGGCTCAGGGTTGTAAAGCTAATAAGTGATTTCTTTCTAGGGCTTGTGACTCTAAATCTATCATTCTCCTCCTAGTGCCTCTTGAAATATTACCAGACATCTAATGGCTAATCCTGCATGTCTACTAAAGTGTAGCTGTTATTTCAGTTCTCCAAAAGCAAATGCCAAGATGAGATTAGCTGAGCAAGAGTTTTATTAGGAAACATGCCTGCAAAGGGAGGCAGCTGGGAGAGCTCTCCATGGCCTTGCTGGTCTGATACCTGTGAATGAGAGAAAGAGGGAGAAGAGGCTGGGCAGCAGAGTCTTGGACTACACTGCAGTTTCAAGCAAGTTTCAGCAAGACCAAGGAGGATCCCTGAAGTCAATCATCTGTAAGAGGAGTCTTTCGTGTTGAAAGAATGGCTGTCACCAGAAAACGTTGTCATAAGGAGGTCTTATATTTTCCCCACCTACATGTAAATCTGAAGAACATTACAGTGAAAGTTTAAAGTCTTAGCTCTACCTCAGCCAAAGGTAGATCCAGGCAAAGTTAAATCTTATGGATGGACTCTACACTACTGTGCTTGGAATAAACTCAGCAGTTTTTTGATTTTCTTCCTTGATGAACATCTAAAAAAAAGATCCCCACTGAGCGGCTTCCTCTTTTTCTTTCTGATAATAGCCCCGAACAGTGGGAAGGAAGAGGCTGTGGATGCCCAAGTGTGGAACTAATTGAAAGCATGCTCTAAAACTAATGACACAAATGTGGATGGAATAGAATCTCATAATTCTAAGGAGTTTGGACAAGCATATAAAATAGTAGTGCACACCTGCTGCATCTGTTTTTCCCACCCACCCACTTCTCAATTTGTGCTCTATCTTCAGTCTCTGTTCTTCTACTGAAAATAGTCACAGACAACATCCTGCATACTATATTTAGCAGTCTTTCCTTGGCCATCCCGGGTCTCTACCTCTCTGTAAGGTAAGCAGACAGAGAGGGTCTCCAGAGACTACAACTACAACTTGGTCAGCCTGTTTTATAGCCTCCAGCCCTGCAACCTGTGTGGAATGTAGTCACCTAGCTAGTTAAAATCAGCTCCTGACAGACCCTAGCAACTTAAAGATGACCCTGAGTGAACTTTCCTTGCTAAAGTCTCCACTCTGGGAGGAACCACAATGTTGTTACTATAATATGTGAACTATATGCTGGCATGATGGCTCACTGTGTCTGTGCCACTGGGACTTCTCTCCTACATGTAATAACACATCCTCTCCCCTCTCTGTCACCCCACAAAACTCTCCTGTCACTTTCCCTCTGAAAGACACTGCTTTGGAGAATACACCCAGTGTGCCAAGTAATGAAACTCCTATTGATTCAAATCTGCAGTCTCATAACAGACAAATGAATCCTGGTTTTTCCAGGTAACACCACTGGCATCTCCTCTCATATGTTCTTCTGTTTGCTTTCTATAGCTCCCTTCTGTATCCACTCACTTCTAACCTTCCTCTTCCCACTCAAATATAGATTTGCAAGGCTTTAAAATTCAAACCTCTCTAGATTTTCTTAAAATCAGCACTAGTCTAAGTGAAAAGTGCTGTACCTGACCATACCTGACTGGGGCCCGGGACATCCTATGAGAGCAGGAAGTCTCCATTTTGTCATGAGTCCCACCAGCTGCTTTACTCATTGTGTAGCTCCCGGTCCTTCAAGGTATGTGATTTCTAACCATGGTCTTGGGATAATTTTCAGTGTCTTCCTCTCTCATGCCTCATTCCCTCCTTGACATTAATACACATCCTTCTCTGTCCTGAGCACATCTTTCTGCAGGAGGGAAGCGAGCAGCTTGTGGCTCTTGTCTGCAATTTCCTTCCAGTTCTGGGCCTTCATCCGAAAGGCATTCTCAACAGTCTCTTCTTCTTTGATTAGGGGTAGGCTTTCCTCTTTCTCTTTTTAAGCTTGACTAGCTCAATTTTAGAATGTCTGCCCTAGCTGTGAAGAACACTGAGCATTAATGGATGCAGAGACTCCTATCCCTCTCACACAAAGATTGAAAAAAACCATCAAGAAGAGGGGAGGAATAGAACTCGGGCTAACCTAGGAGATAAAATTCAGATGAGAGTTTATGATTCAATGCACAGATTCTGGAGTGAATAACCCAGGCTCCTGCTAGAGCCATGATTCTTCCCCAAACTTCAGGAGAGCCAGGCTCTGGTAGCCAATGTGGGCACAGAAAGCATTATGCAATGAGGGCATGCAGAACTTCTGTGTATTGCATATGTTTTGCCATCTTTAGGGGGGTGATCCACTTGTATTTAAATGCATTCAGCTTCAAACTCTTTGGAATGATTGAAAGAGTCAGACTAGAGTTCTCACTGAAGTCAAATGTGTAAAATCTGAAAACAGTATATTTTAGAAGATCTCTGAGAGATAAATTATGAAAATTCTATCTAGACCTGTCTTTTAGGCATAGAAAAATTATATTGTCAATATATTATCTTCTATTTTCTATATGCTCTTCAAAATAAAAGATTAACATGCTACTGCTTTCCATCTTTGTCTCAATTGTAATATATTTATAAGACCAATAATTCTTGTCATTAATATCAGAGCTTTAGTTTTCATTTTTAATGATTTTATAATACATAACAATTTTCAAATGCAGTAAATTGCATAAGTATACACCGATGTAGAAAGACAGCACCCAACCCCAGCAGGTGGTGCCACCATTTAACTACCCGTTTTCTTGCCATCTGATGTGTAAGAGGCCCAACTGGGGCTTGAACGTCAAAATGTCTCAAAGACTAGGACAGTATGCACTGATAAATACCTGTCAAGCTGGAAGACCAGTATTGTCAACTGCTGCATCCATTCAATGAATCTACTAGATAGAGCAAGCAGTAGAAACTAAGGGCCTCATAGGAGAAAAACACACAACTGCTTTGGTTTGTTCTATGCATCTACATTCTCTGGGATGATGTTGCAGGGACTGTGGTCCAGGTAGTACCACTGCTCTGGGCCTGGCCCTGCTATGTTTTTTCAACCACTAGTAGACAACTCTGCCTGACAAGGTTGTTCTCTGCCAGGCACTCTTCTGGGAAGACTCCAGCCTTCAAGAAATGCACTATTAAGAAACATCATAATTATCCAACCCCTTCCTTCCTGCTATCACTCCCAAAGATTCCTGCTAAGGAGTTAGGACTTCACTCAGAAGAAATGGGAAGCCACAGGTTCAGGCAGGGAATGACAAGATGAGATTTGCATCTTAAAAATATAATTCAGGAAACACCTCACATCTACACAATACTTGAGGGGAAATGCTAGGAATGAGAACACATTCTGTATTACCAGAGCAAAGTTTCCTCCATCCTACCAAGGACTAAACTTTGTCTTTCCACATAGCAAACACTTAGAAATTTCCGGTGGTGGATGTACCCCAACATATTTGCTATTGTTGAGTTAGACATTTATTAAAGGATTAAAGCCTCAATAAGTATCATAATTTTCTCTTTTTTTACCCATTCTTTTTCATTGAAGTTATCTTGTGCTCTATTCCTGCTCTCATCAATGTAGCTTGGCCCACCTTAAATTCCCCAAAAGAATAGTAGAAGAACTTGAATTCTTCCCCATCTTAAAAGTCTTCTTACACAGTCACTTTCCTTCTCCCTTAGGTGAGATAGAGTGGAAGGTAGCACAGACGAGTAGAAAGAACTTTTAGATATGAAGTCCACAAATCTGAATTTTTCTCCATTTCTGCCTCTTCTGTTCATGTGACTTGGGATAGTTCCTCCATTTTCTCACTTGTAAAAAAGGACCAGAACATCTCCCACATCCTACCGTGCTAAGCGTCTGATTATGCCGTCAGTTCACTGTGCTACTTGCTAGGGATATGGCAGAAACAAGAATGATAATCCTTGCTTTTTTAATACTGGCTTCCGAATTTATTTAACTTGGTTATTCAAATAGGTTTCAACTCCCTCTGGAAGAAGACAAGCATTCTCCTGAAACGTGTTGGCCCTTCTCCAGAAGTTTTAAGTATACAAATGGTAGAGGTGCTGGTTTATTAAAAGCCAAAAAAAAAAGACTCTCTTTAACTTCTTGAACAAAAGTAAAAGTACTCAGCTCCCAATACACCAGCAATGATTTAGTATAGACAGGGGGCACCACCCTCACACAGCTCTAGAAGAGAACGATGAGGCCCATATCGTGGCTTTGATTAGCCTCCTACCTGGTAATTCATTAAACACCCAATGATAGAATATTATACAGTCATTAAAAATAATGAAGAGATGTGCATTTACCTTACAATATGCTATTAAATAAAAAGTTAACTATAAACCAGTATATACAATAAAATCACATTTGAATTATATACTGTCTATATAATATTTATAAAATAGCTAATATTTGATGAAGACTTATTTATTTATTCCAGGCACTGATTTAAGACTTTACACATATTATCTTATTTGTAAAGAAGGTACTGTTTTAAATTGCAATTGCACAGATGAGAAAATTGAATCAAACAAAGCTTAAATGAATTCATCAGATCACAGAGTCAATAAGTGATAGACCTACACTATAAATCTAGTTACCCTGACTCTGGCCCTCAGGCTCTTGGCCATCAAGTGGTACTATGTAAACTTCTGGAAAATTTAAAGCAAAATATTGACAGTGGGTATTTTCTGAAATGTATTATTTTCTTCCTTGTAGCTTATCTAATAGAAATATTATGAGCCGGGCTCGATGACTCAGCCTGTAATCCCGCGCTTTGGGAGGCTGAGGTGAGTGGATTGCCTGAGGCTGCGGGTTTGAGAACCGCCTGGGCAACTTGGCGAGACCTCATCTCTACAGTAAATCAAACAATTAGCTACGGGTGGTAGCACGTGCCTGTAGTTCCAGCTACTTGGAAGGCTGAGGCGGAAGGATCGCCGGAGCCCAGCAGGTCAAGGCTGCGGAGGCTGGGAGTGGCCACTGCACTCCAGTCTGGGTGACAGAGTGAGACTCCAACCTCTCCCAAAAAAAGAAATATTATGAGGATAACATGTATATATTTAAGCAATAAATATATCACATTGAAAAAAACAACCAATTAATGGTAATTAGAAAAATAACACAATTAGAAAGGCAATTAGAAAGAACACAATATGAAAAAGACTTGTACAAATCTTTATTTCCATCTATTGAGTTCTTGGATACATTTCACAGACCACTTTGCAGTACTATTCATCTGCCTGTAATCTTTTCAAATGCTCCAAGAAGTAATTGTTTAGTTGCTAATGAAACTGATTCCCTTGAGACTCTAACAAGCTTAATAGTGCCTTTCAAAGAGAGCTGAGTAACCGGTTAAATGGAATTATATAAGTTATATATATCTCTATTTGTCTTAGCAGTTCAATTAATCTTACAGTTTCGGGTCACTAGAGTGAGATGGAGGGGAACAAATTCAATATGATGCCCAGGGCACATTCTCTGAATTTGAAGTAGCATGGCTTCCTTCAGAGCAGAGAAAGATACCTAATGAATATACCAGTGGTATAATTTTGTAGAATGATATCATTTAGGGGGTTATAATTTGTGCAGTCCTCCAGAGCTCCAAGATCACTAACCAATCATTATTCACCTACAGTCAGGCTAAGGGGTAATAGCATCCTCCTTGGGCAGCATACATTCAAAGATGGAGAGTTTTCATTCTTTGATTTATGACTTTAGCTTATTTATCTTTAGAATTTGTTGCCAAAGATAAAGAGTTCTTGCACATCCTTAAATATGATGTTTGGACATGAAAACATGAGATTCTCAGTGTTAATGTTGTACAGCACAGAAATTGCCTTACTAGTGCTTTGTAGAAATCTGGGTACCCCAAGGGAGAAGATGACCCAATAGTAATATAGTTGTCCCTCAGTATCTGTGGGAGATTGGTTCCAGGATGCCAAAATCCAAGGATGCTCAAGTACCTGACCTAAAATGGTATATACTTTGCATATAGCCTACACATATCCTCTCATATTTTAAATCACCTCTGGATTACTTATAATATCTAATGCAATGAAAATGGTATGCCAATCATTGTTATAACATAAGATTATTTTAATGTATTTTTTTAAATTTTGATTCACGTTTGGCTAAACCCACGAATATGGAGGCTAGACTGTAGTTATAGTCATAGCTCCATCACAGCCGTTATCACAGCCTGTCTCATATTATCCGGCTTGTACGTGTGGGCCACAGCTTTTGTAACAGTAATAGAGAAACTGTAATGCATTCTTACTATGTGCCACATGCTCATAAGCTCTCAGTGTGCACTGTTTCATTAGATTTGTCTGCAGCACCCTATGAGTCAGTTTCCCTTATCATCCCCATTTATTTGCTCATGAGGAAATGGAGACTCTGAGAGGCAAAGCCACTTAACCAAGTTTATAAAAACTGCTGGAGAGTGGCAAAGCAGAGGCATGTAACCACATCTGCTCAATCCCAAAGCCCTCATGGTCGAATCTCCGTGCCATGTTGTCTCCGTACAGCATAATGTTTAATTTGGAAGATCCCCAGGTGAGGAATCCTGCAGCCTACCTGGTGAGGGGCATGGGAAGGAGAGCTCATCAGAGCAGCAAACCTAGGAAGTTTGTTTCTAATATGTTGTCCTCCCCTACTCCTACTCACCTAATACAATGCTGGGGAGAAGCCACGGACAGACTGTTACCCTCAGCTTTGAGAGAATTGTCTTGCTGCCATCTGTAAAAGAGGAAATCCAAGCAAAATGACAACTAGCTTTTTAAATTCTACCACATCCTAGAATGGATGGGGCTTTTAAAAATTCTACAACAGTTGCCATTTCATTCTCTTGAAAGACTGCATTTGTTTTCAGAGATACCCTTGAGACTTCAAATAGACAAAGACTTGTGCCATCAACCCATGGCTGCCTCATGTTCTCCTTAGAATGAATTCTGAAAGCAGCAGAAAGACTCCAAATCTGTTGAGAAGAATGAGACCAATGAGAGGACCCAGCCAGGTTGAAAGAATGAAATGAATGGAGAGAAAGAACTGAGACCATGCCGGGGGAAAGAGGGCTCCAAAAAAGGAGGAGGGGGAGAGGCTGGAGAACATCAAGATGAACCCTCAAACCTGCTGATTCCCCTTCTATGCCCAAATCCTCCCTTCCAATATAAGTTTCCATGTCACATAGTTGGTCCCCAAACCCACCAGCACTGGGTCCTTCCTTTCAAGACCCAGATTGTACAAAGCCCAGAATTCAGACTGAATGGTCTCTGACTCTGATTGTGCCCTCTTTCCTTATTTCCCTGAACCATCAGTTTATCTGGCACCCACCATAAGATCTGGCAAACCATGACTGTTGATTCAGTTCATCTTGATGTCTCCTTGCTGCAATTCATTTGATGTGAATTTCCAGACATTTCATGATGACTTGCTATGTACTATGTCCTGTGAAGGATCAAAGGGGTTGAATTTTGGCTCTGCTACTAACATGCTGGAGAACCCTGAGAAAGTTTCTATCCACATCCCTCCATTTCTGTAAAATGGGTATATTACTTACCCTGCAGGATTTTTGGATTGTTGTGAACCTTAAATATATAAAGGGACCAAGCTCAACTTGGCAGATGGGAGGGACTTTGCTAAGTGTTATAAAATGGAAGAAATGAGTCCCAGTTAAAGTCTCACCTTTAACCAAGGTGCAACTGCAGGAATATAAGGTATATGTCTGGAGAATATCCAACAGCAGGCATCAGTGTGTGGGCAAAGGTTGGAGAAGATATGAGAGAAGAGGATAAACGTGCAAGTGTGGGGCAACAGCTTCACCATGGTGTGCTGGTGACTTGCGCCTATCTGTACAGGCAACCACTTGAACTACAGTTGATCTAAGCCCTGGCAGAATGCCTGTGGTCTTCCCAGGACATGAGAAGATGGGAGGTTTGCAAGAGCTGCTGTGAAGCCATCTCTCACCCTCTCCTGTAGGAGTCTGTCATGAATCAGTTTCTCATGGCCTCCAGGTGCTGACTCCCATTTTCCACCCCAAAGTAGAATGGCAGAATGCAAAACTGCTCAGCTACAATCTGCAGAGGGTGCCCCATAGCTCATGTTGTAGTCATTCAACCCTTTCCATTTCAGTATTGTCAGTCTGGTGTTTGGGGCAAACCATGGGGAACTGTCTTCCCTTTTTGCTGTATATATAAATAATAAACCATCTAAATCTAAAAAAACTCTCACTGTCTATTTACCAACGGAATCAATCAGGGTTTATTAGCCTTGCCGTTGCCTTCTCTTATGTGTAGGAGCTTGACAGCTAGCAGGAGTTATAGCTCACACCTACAATCCCAGCACTTTGGGAGGCTGAGGTAGGAGAATTGCTTGAGCCCAGGAGTTCAAGATGAGTCTAGGCAACATAATGAGACCTCATCTCTACAAAACATAAAAATAAAAAAATTCAACCAGGCGTGGTGGCACACACTTGCTGTCCCAGCTTCTCAGGAGGCTGAGGCAGAAGGATAGCCTGAGCCAAGAAGGTCGAGTCTGTGATGATCCGTGATAGCACCGCTGCAATCCAGCCTGAGCACTGAGCAACAGAGTAAGATCCTGACTCCAAAAAAAAAAGTAGGAGTCAAATGGCAGAGATGGAATATGAAGGTGGAGACTTAATTTTGAGGTTTCTGAGCCACATTTTATCATTCCTTTGGATTTCTGATCTTTTTCCTCCTATTATTTACACAGCAAACCAGAATTATGGGCAGGGGCCTGACACCTGGGCCATCCCATCATCTGTCATGAGTTGATTCATCCACCCTCATGAGCCTGACCTCAAGAATCACTGATAGAGGAACAGTCAATAGAAGTTAATTACTAAGTGCCCCCAAAATCACAAATGTTATTATATCTGTCGATCATAAAAACATGTTCACTAAAAAAAAATATTATAAGAGATGAGTCTATACATATGTTGTATACATGTATTATATTCAAGTGTAAGACAGCAGAAATAACTTAAGAATTCAACATTAGGGAATCGGATACAGACATTGCAGTACATTTATTAAAATGAAGCTGTTAAAAATGACACTGAGCAACAGTTTAGCAAAAATAATTGTTAAGAACTGTGAACAGTCTGAGACTTCACTCCACTGGTAAGTTAACAAGTCTACCATAGTTTCATGGAGGAAAACAGAAGATCTCTAGGTCAGGGACTCTGATATAGCAATAGTAGGAGCTAGGATATCAGGGTTTTGTTTTCTGCCAATTTTCCAAGCTTTTGAACTGCCATCAGTGGGTACACTATAGGAGAGGAATTCTGATTTCATCCAATTTGCAGAAAATTTTTTTGAAAAGAAGAGGAACTCTGAACTTAGGAAAACCAAATCTTTTATAGTCAATAATGAGCACATCTACTCTTTGTTCTGGAGGGAGGGAGATGTTATCCTGATCTTCCAAGGCTGTTCACTACATAAATATCCATAAAAAGATAAACTGGGACAAGGGTGGAGAGTGTCTCTGCTCACAAGATGTGCAAAAATAGGAGCGATTCATGGAGAATCGTTCCCCCACAGTGGCTAAATACTGATGTTATATTGTTAAGTCAAATAAACCTAGTGATAGAGCAGTATGACTCCATTTTTGTAATATATTTAGATTTATGTATGTAGATATGTAGAAAAGTATGAAAGAACATTCATCCAAATACCAATATTTTAAGAGTTTTTGTTGGGGTTTTTTTGTTAGTTGTGAGTTCAGACTTTTCTAGTGAACATAGATTTACAAAATTAATAATTTTAAATTTAAAAAATGGCTCCCAGACATCAGTAACAACTGAGAGTGCCCTCAGAACCCTCCTGCTGACTTCTGCATGGGAGGGTAAGGGAGCCTGCTCACATCTTAGAGGAGATAAGTACATGCTTAATAGTTTTAGAAAAGACCTGCTTTTTGACACCAAAACTATAGAGTTACTGACAAGAGCATTTCTCCCCAAACAATGCAAATCACGTTCACCTCAAAGCTACCTGTGAATTTTTATTTTCCTTGGTGCTGTGCTCCCTGTTGCCTGCCTGAGTGGCAGGCATGATTCAGTGAGTGTATCAAAGGCCTCCTTCGTACTTATTTTTGCCAAACACAGCAGAAATGTTTAGAATCTTTGCCTGCTATGCTGGCTGCAGAGTAGAAATTTGAATAAATTCTCCAAAGTAAGATTTTTCTGCATGCCCTTTCTCCAAAAATTATAAGTATTATACATTGCTTTCTAGTAATCATTATGTTTTTCCATATTTTTGAGGTTAGTCCATACTACAAACTTTTGTTGGCTTAATGGTTTAAGTACAGACATGTACACACACAAACGCAATTTCTCATTTTTAAACAGGGATAATAATTGCCTTACAAATAGTGATTAGGATCAGATAAATTATAAGTAAAGCCTTGTGGCATATTGTCTAGCACATAACTTATACAATTTCAGTTTTTTGTAACAAGTAAACAGTATTTTACAGAATAAAAACAAACTTTAAATTTAAAACTTATTCCACAATTAACAATTCAACTAATTTTCCAGGTGTCTGTGTGTGTATCTGTGTACATTAAATATATTACATATATAAGACTTAACTATATTACATGTATAAGACTTACAAGCATAAAAAAGCATATTTTAAAATAGCTGCTATTTAAGAACTATCAAACTTTCCAAGAAAAGAGACCGCCTGTTTGTAAGTATTTCAGCATATGATAGTTACTGGCATAAGTCAAATATATAATTAATTAATTAATTAATCAGTCTGTCATACACAGAAAGATGCAGCATTAGGAGACGATGTTTATCATTTACCTGGGGCTTTATCACAGTTTTGTTGAGATTTTTTGGTTGCAAACAACAGAAACCCATTTCAAATTAGCTTAAGCCTGCATAAAGTTTGCTGGAAGAACCCTGAGGCAATAGCTCTTGAAATCAAAGAAAAAGCCAAATTAACCCAGTGTTCAGGAAGGGGGAAAATAAAGTAGAATCTCTATTGTCTAAATATGTGGCCTTTTCTTTTAGAGCCTTGATACACACATTTCTTGGCCATCTTTCCCCATTTGCTTTGTCTCCCAACTTAATTTTAGAAAGGAAGTTGAGTGGTCCAAATTAAGTCAGGCGTCCACACCTGTTCCAATCACCTTATGGCTGAGAAAGCAGGTTCACATTATAGAAACGTGACTGCTGGGATCCATTCCAGTGCATGTGTACACATGTGTGTGTTGTGTATATGTATTTATGTGTGATAGGGGATGCAATGATGGAGGAGGTGGTTCTCAGGGATCTGTGGCTGGACTGAAATCCTCAAAGGTCCTCTCCACACACACGTTTACTCCAGAGAGATAGAAATTTTCATTTCTCTTATATTTTTATAGTATTGTTAGACATTTCCTCGCTCTGGATTTTGGTGTCATAACCAGCTCATAGTCGATACCTAAGTGCACTTTTAACTGCAACAGTGCACAATAATACTTTGTCCAGCACTCAGAGAGTTTGTATCAGGAAAAAAATTCAGCTGGTCAGCGTGTGTGACAGGTTCCACTTGGAAGCATCCACTGCCCTCAGTAATGGGTCTGCCAGGAATGAATCATATGCCAAATTTGTTCTTTTAGCAGAATAATGCTGCCCTCTGACACCAACTTAATAGTTTTTGCCTCTTTGGAAAGTAAATTTTCTTCCCCCATGCAGTTTCATTAATATTTGTGAACTGAATACCCATACTTGCCTACATGCCTGTGCCATGCCTTCTTGCTACTGTCCACTCCCCTCAGTTCACTAATCACCTGCTCTCAATGGACTGGAGAAAAGTGGGACTTATCCCTGGCTAGGAGCAGGAACCCACACATAAACCCTTGGTCTGCCTTTACTACTGATGGAAACTTGGTCAAATAGTATAAGCTGATGGACTTTTTTTTTCTTGATCTGTAAATAGGGATCAGAATTCTCATAATACCCAGGGAACTGGGAAAAGGCAGATGAGGTAAAATGTGTGAATATACTTTGGATGCTGCAAAATTCTATGCAAATGTTAAGTATATTCTTCATTTAAAACTCTAACAACCCCATTCTCTTGGGTATTAAATCACAGGCATTCATGTTTCCAATCAACCAGGGATCCTACTTTCTCCAGACCATGTGGCAGAGAAATAAAATCTGTAATTATTTTGTTTGAACTACTTCTTTCATTTTAGAAACTGTGAAATCATCAGATAAAATAAATATTCTGTGATATTCACACATACCCCTATGAGAGTAATTAGGAGACTCTCATAGGCAAGGTTGTATAAAAACATATCCTCAGGAGATTCATTTTCTACTAAATCGTTAGATAAAAATGAAAACCACTCCTTCCATCCCTACCCCAAGGCTCAAAATCCTTGTAGTATTAACAGGGTTGCTTATATTTTGTTGGTATCAATATTATTTAGTTACCCAGGCTCTTGAGATTCAAGTGTTATACATATAGGGTCACCACAAATGATTAGATATTATTCAGAAGAGGTAAATAATGTGTTTGCCTGAAAAAATAGCCCTTAGTCTATAAAAGATCCTTTCCATTCTGAAGATAATTCATGCCTCTTGACTCCCAAAGGAAAAGAAAATTTCTAGCCTTGGACTTGGGGTACATCCATTAGTGGTTGATCCATCTAAGACTACATCCTCTCATAGCTCATCTGAGTGACCACACAAATGTGCTTAGTAAGCCATGTTGGCTGGCAGTTGAAATGTCAAAGACAGGATCATCAGTAGCATCAACAGCTACAGAAGCATCAAGGAAAAAGATTATAAAAGTCATTTGTTTAGAGAGAAGTTAGTTATGGGTGACTTTGGAGAGGTCACTCTAGTGATATTAGAACAGCAGAGTGCAGAAGTCAGAATGCAAGGATTTAAGATAGGTTTTGACGCTGAGGACATAGAAGCCTAGGTACTCACCTGCTTGACAGATACATTAACAATGAAAGAAAGGGGAGAAATAGAACAAAATGTCCCAAAGGAGATGATGCATTTTCCTTCTTAATTATATAGCCAAAATATGTCCACATTCAAAGACCAAAGAGAAGGAGTTAATGAGATGCACTGATTGTAAGCTGTGCAATCTTGGACGGGTTACTTGACTTCTTCAAACCCTAAAAGAATCTTCTGCAAAATAGCAGTGGAGCTACCTCATTGTGATAGTGTGACCTTCAAGTGAGGTCGTTTATGAAACGCTTAACTTCATGTAGTGTTTGGTGCACACTGAGTGATCAGTAAATAAGATACTGATTAACAAAGAGAGGTGAGGAGGAAGAGGAAGGAAGAGGTGGTCAAGTCAGAAACAGAAGAGAGAAGAAGAGGAGGAGGAAGAGAGGATAATGAAGAAGCTAGGCAAAATAAACAAACACTTGAACCCAGTGGGAGAAAGGATGGATGAATGGATGTGCAGAAAAAGAAAGAGATATACTCCGTGGTAAAGAAAGGATTGGAGAGAGCTCCTGGTGGATGTTTAAAAATTCTACAACAAAGGATATATGGTTTTATTATGACAATAACAGAAAGGGGAAGATTAGGAGAGAGAACAAAGTTTCCAGGATTACAATTGTGAAACACATGTTAAGACTTCACAAAGGCAAACATGAAGATTTCAGAGTAGCTATGAGAGCCAATTTGAATTTTTTTTTAAAAAAGAACAGAAGAAGAAGAAAAAGGAGAAGGAGGAGGAGGAGGAGGAGGAGGAGGAGTTCATTGCTGTCCAGGGCCAGGCATCAGGACCAGCGGTGAAGATAGGACAATTGAGAAAGACATGAGGCCAGGCTGTCTTTCTGTTTTCTGTCTTTCCCATCCTTTCTTTGCCTTTCATTTTTCTTATTTCCCTCCTTTTCTTCTCCCTCCTTTATTTTCCTTCTTCCCATCTTTCCTTCCTTTTATCTCTTCTTAATAACCTGTAAACAAAGTTAATAATCATCCATTCTTCAGTGTTTTCCACCTTTTCATGAGACTTAAAGAATTGATGTCTACTCTGTCAGTCCTTGTAAACCATATTGAACTTTTCTGAAGAGAGAGCTGTATAGATGAAAATAATAGCACTCATAAATGTTGAAAGTCTTACAGTATTGACATAATGATATGCAGCCTGAAAATGGATCTCAGAGCCAGAAAAGCTTAGATATCAGAAAGAAAAATGTAAATTTAATTGGAAATCTATTCCACCCTTGTATCTGCATGGACTCTCTTTTGAGGATCTTCTTGTAATTAGGCTATTAAAATACAATCATTCTTCCTTTTCAGGCCAATCAAAGCAATGCATTTTTTCAAAGTATTATAAAAGTTAAATACAGAACTTTACATATCTTCTGAAATATCCTTTAATAAATGTATCAATCTGTTGAAGCAATGTTTAGTGACAACTTACTTTGTACTAGGCATTGTGCATTTAATGCTAATATAAGCCTCATGGTTCCTATAATTATCAACACTCATAATCTTTAGAAGAAAGTTTAATTCTAGGCAACACGGAAATTTAATATAAGCCACTATCTCCTTTCCTTAAATCCAACTTTGGAGATTTTAGGGAAAGAAAGAGAAGACGTGCATGGATCCCAGCACCTAACACAAAAACCCTGAAAAACCCATGAGAAGAAAGAAGGTGGTTGAATCCCTGTGTGACAAGATGGCAGCTCATGTCAAGAAGGGCTGTCTGAGTGCACCTTTTCTTTCTTCCTTCCTGATCTCAGTGGGCTATTGTCCTCTTGTTGCTACAGTGACAAAGCATCTCCCCAACTCAGTATGCAACAGAGGCATCATGCACCACAGGCAGTTGGCTGACTGCAGGGTAGAGCTGGAGCCTCTCCGGAGTGATAATAAATTTGGCCACCCTCTGAATATTTCCTCCTCACCTTCCCAATCCCAAAGCAGAGAGAGCAGAATTCGAAGAGAGCAATTTCCAAGGACCTCTGAGAGTGAGAGTCTCAGGAGCTATGGGGGTGGAGAGAACTAGGAGAAAGTAAACTGGAAGTGGTTGATTCCTGATGGAAACACCAGAGATTGTACAGCTTAAAGCATGCTCCCCGTCTCCAAACTCACAGTCTAAGTTTTTGATGCTCCCTCATATACGCATTAGTCTCTATGTCAACTGAAATTTCCAAGGGAACATGCAAGGTTGGGGTGGGGGGGATGTTTAAAAAAATCCTCTGTGGTACATGCATATCCTGGAAGGCCATATCTCCAGAGATCTCTACTAGAAAAATTTTAAATATGCCTAGCAAATAGCTTTTAAAAGAGAAAGGGCGATGTTTAATACATGAAACAAGAACAAATAGCTATGAATAAGAAACAACAAGAGATTCTGCACATGAAAAATATAAGTGTAGAAATGAAATTCTCAGTGAAGAGTTGAATTATTGAATGGATATTTCCAAACAACAAATTAATAAACGGTAATTTTTGATTGAAGAATTCTTCCACAGAGTATCAGGAAGGGTTAAAGAAATGAAAAGAACAAAGCAAATGTTAAGAGATATGGAAAACAGAAATACAAGTGTCCTCATCCATTTAAGGCATGTTCCAGAAAGAAATACAACAACAGTAATGCTGTATGCAAGATGACAATAAAGCAATATTTTAAAAATACTGAAGATGTGCATTTTTGAACCTAGATTTTGTAGCTAGTTAAATTTTTATTTAGATATGATTGTGAAATAAATATATTTAACAGAGTCTAAAAATGTTTACCACTTCAAGAACCTCTTTGAAAGAAATACTCTAGCAAGAAGAGAGATTAATTCAGGAAAGAGAAATGAGGTATAGGAAGTATAGGTCATAAAATGAATTGAGAAATTATGCAATTACCTCCTATATTTTCGTCTTACAAAAACCAAACCATAGTTATGGCAATCCAAAATAAACACTCTGGATGAATATAAAAAGTAATTATTATAAAAATAATAATTAAAAATTGATATTATCAGCTGGGTTCAGTGGCTCAGCCTGTAATCCTGCGCCTTTGGGAGGCTGAGGTGAGTGGATTGCCTGAGTCCGCGGGTTTGAGACCCACCTGGGCAGCGAGACCTCATCTCTACAATAAATCAAAAAAATCAGCTGGGCGTGGTAGCACATGCCTGTAATTCCAGCTACTTGGAAGGCTGAGGCGGAAGGATCGCCAGAGCCCAGCAGTCGAGACTGAGGTGGCAGGGAATGGCCACTGCATTCCAGTCTGGGCAACAGAGTGAGACTCCAACTCAAAAAAAAAATTGATATTATCATTAATTTAAGTGTGACTCATAAGTAAGGGGAAATCATTAAATTAATACAAATAAAACATTCATTTTCAGTCAAGAACATTTGATTACCCAGTGAAAGTCAGGAAAGAGGGCAAAGGAATTGCTTAAACACTGTTGGATTTTCAAAATGAGATTAAAAAATGTGTTGTTTACAGGAGATGCATATGACAAAAAGAGTACAGAAAAATTGAAAATGAAGATATATTGTACAAAGTAATAACAACACATCTTTGTATAACCATTTTCACATTAGAAAAAAATTGAATATAAAGAGAGAAACATCATATGAGTCAAAGAGGAAAGTTATACATGGCAAAAGAAAAAGGCTAGGAGTTAATCTGATTGTAAACAAAAATGCACTTTAAAATGTGCAGCTGAATAAAGCAACAGAGAGCAATGAGTAGATCAACAACTATAGCTAGAGAATATGACAGCCTTCTCAATAACTAACATATCATGCAGAAAATATAAACAGAGATTAGAAATTTGAATAATATGGTCAATAATCTAGACAATATAAGACTGCATTTTTGTAAGCGTTCTTGGAACAATAACAAATAGTATCATGTGATGAACTACAAAGAAATCTCATATGTTCCAAAGAATTAAAAAAATAAATATTATGTTTTCTAATCATAATACAACCAAATTAGAAATGAATAACTGGTATAAATAAAAATGTGTTCTATGTCAAAAGAAGAGGAAGGATAAACTATTAAGTATTCATTGGTTAAACAGAAAGCCTTAAGATAAATTGCATTAACATCTTATTATATTTATAAATTCTTAGCATCTTAAAATGTGTGAGATACAGCTAAAGTAACAGTTAAAGGGAAATTTAGACCTTTAATTACATATAACAGAACAACAACAAAAAGATTATTAAAAGTGTAGCGTTCAATTCTAGATAGTAGATAAAAAGCAACAAAATCAACACAAAGAAATAATAAGGTATGTAGCAATAAAGGTAAGGACAGAAATTAATGAGATATAGGACAAAAAAAGCCATTTAAGAAATTTAAAAAGTTGTTTTTAGAAGATTAAAAGATGAACAAATTCCTGGCTATATTAACCATGGAAAAAAAGGAGATGCAAAAGTAAATATGCAACAGAATCTAAAGGTAAAAATACTTACAAAAATAATTGCGATAAATGAAATTATAACAATACTATTCCCAAATTATAAAATACTAATTCACATATCTACACAGATATAAATAAATGATTAAATAAATAAATGGGTGAGAGTAGACAAATCTCCCATGCAGAATTCCAAATAATTTATACAGACACTGTCCTCAAGGAGGTGAAGCACTCCTCACTTCCAAAAAGTGCACACTGTAGAAAAGGGGATCTTAAAAAGCCACTTTGCAGTGAAGAAACCTGGAGAACACTATCTAAGCCAAGTGATCAAGGTCAACCTCAACAGTGATGAGTCATGCTGATATTGTGTACACTTGATAGGATGTGATGAAAATGGCACTTTATCTTTGTGGTCTTCCTCCAAAAACATATCATCTAATAATGAGAAAAATAGCACACAAATTCAAGCTAAGGAATATCCTATAAAAACTTGATCAGTACTACTTGAAACTATCAAAGTCATCAAATACAAGGAAAGTCTGAGAAACTATCATCACTAAGAAGAGCCTAAGGATATGTAACAATTAACTGTACTATGAGATCCCAGATGGGGTCTTCCTCATCCTTTTCTGGTCACACCCTTTGTCCCAGGGATGAATCAGGGTAGGGGGTAGGGCTCCTGAAACTCAGCACTCATCCTGTCCCTCTGGAGTTTGTACTTTCTGGATATTCCCTCTGGGTCAGGATCAACCCCTGAGTAGTTAACTTGCTGCCATAGAGATCAGGTCTGTCAGTCCGTGGTGAGCAAGCTGGAGCACGTCCCTGGCCAGTTTTCAAGATGGTAGCAGGGTGCCTGTTTCTTCTTCTCCAGTGGGGCTCTGCCTCTGGGCCCACTTGCTGTGCTTCCTCTGCAGTCCTTGCTTCCAGTGTCCAACCAGGCACTGTGGTGGTGAAGCAGAGCCTGGAGCCAGCAATCACTCCCAGTAGCTTCTTCCCAGGAAGAACTTTGCTGGCTTTTAAAATATGGCACTCATCTGTGCCCTAGGCAATGTGAAGGTCCAAGCAGAACAGCTGTGGCATGAGCCACTTCACTAGGAGAGTCCTGGCCACTTGCTCCCGAGTCCCCACTCAGTCAGCCACTCACATGCTTACTTACAGACATGCTCACAAAATTTTCCATACACTTCCTCACTCACACTGGGACTTATATGGTCTGACTTGCTCTGCCACCATCTTCCCAGAAAGTTTCTGTTTTTATTTTCAGCTACCTTGCTTATGTCTTTTTCTTAATTTTTTTCTGACTTAATGTGACATAAAGATGGTGCTATTTTTATCCCCTTAATACCTACACACCTTTTGATCATTATACCTCTGTTATGGTTTGAAGTTTGAATATTTATATCCCTCCAAAATTCATGCTGAAACATTATCTCTAATGCAATAATATTTAGAGGTGAGGTCTGTAAGAGATGACTAGGTCATGAGAGCTTCTCCCTTGTGAATGAGATTCAGATTCTTATAAAAGAGACTTCACATAGCATGCAGCCTCTTTATGCCCTTCTGCCTTCTGCCATGTGGGAACACAGTATTCAAGGCACCATCTTGAAAGGAGAGATGCTGAAACTGCTAGCACCTTGATCTTTGTTGGAATTTTTTCTATTTCCAGAAAAAATCCACCTAGATTTTCAAGCTTATCATCATGATTTTGGTCATAGTATTTTGGTTATAGTATATTGTGGTATCTAATAACCACAGAGGGCAGGCTGTTCTTTGTCTTTTGTTTTTTGTTTGTTTGGTTTTTTAAACATCTTTTTTCTTTTTCCTTTGTGCACAAATGTCTATGTGATGATTCAATCTGGATTCCCCTACAATTTTTTCTTTCTTCTTTTTTTTCTTCTTTCTTTCTTTTCTGTTTATGTGTGCATGTTCATCTTTCAGTTTTGTCTGTTCTTTAGTTTTGGTCTTTTTGTTCTCTTTTTGAAGTCTAATATGTGTGTGAAAGTATGTGAGAGGGTTCAATTTGAATTTCCTTTTTTTCTCTTTTCTTTTTTCTGTTTTGTTTTGAGCATGTGTATGCATGTGTGTTCAGTTTCCTGTGTTTTCTTTCTTTATTTTTCATTGTTTGATGCTTTGGTTTCTGCTTTTGTTTTTCTGTGTTTTTTAAATTTTTTACCTTTTGTCAGTCTTATTTCATTCTACTTTTCTCTGTTCTCCTCATTGCTGTTACTGTATCTTAAACTGAGGTGATACACACAAATACCCATTGCATCATTATATACAGTGGTGGTGGGGAATGGGTCTCAGAGAACCCATACCACAATCATTGTGATTTGCAAGTAGTTTCTGAATCCTAGTACTCCGTCCTCCACCTTATTCAACTCTCAAAACTACAAGAAAAGCTTCCCACCCACAGTCCTGCTTAAAATAGAGCATATTCAGAGCCCTGAACAGGGAAAAATAAAGGACTGAGCAAACATCAGAAGTGAAAGCATCTCCCATGGTCACTGAATAACAGAACTAAAGAGAAAAGAAAGAGATCTGTCACAAATGAGGAAAAAAAATCAGTGGAAGAACACAGGTAGTAACCAGTGTAACAAAGAGAAAATACCTCAAAAATAAGACCTCAGAGCCCAAACAATTGAAGTCACCATCAACTGGCCCAAGAATACAACAGGGATTAGGAAATGGATGGAAAATGTGAATAAGACTCAAGAAAAACAAGATGCAACACTGAAATAACTTGTAACAGAGATTTTGGCCATAAAAACCTCATCCAGGAAATAAATAACAAGATGACAAGTATGGAAAGCAGAATTAATCAAGCAGAAGAATATCAGAGCTTGAATATCAAAACATGGAATTCACCCAATCTGCAAAAAACAGAAAGAAAACACAGAAAGAAAGAACAAAGCCTCCAAGAGATGTGTGATTATATCAAGAGGTCAACTCTATGCCTGATTGGTATCCCAAAAGAAGAAAGGGAAGGGGAGAACACCTTAGAGTAAGTATTCCAGAGGGTTATCAAAGAAAACTTTCCCCATTTCACCAGAGATATGACCATCTAAACACTAGAGATACAGAGAACCCCTGCAAGACATCAAATGAGAAGACCAACCACTAGACACATAGTAATTCGCTTACACAAAATTGGTACAAAAGAAAAAATCTTAAAGGCAGCAAGAGAGAAAGGTCAGACCACCTAAAAGGGAAAACCAATCAGAATAGCTGCAGGCCTATTGGCAGAAACACAACAAGCTAAAAGGAACTGGAGTTCAATATTCAAAGTCCTCAAAGATAAACAATTTCAATCAAGAATCTCCTACCCAGCCAAGCTCAGCTTCATCAACAATGGAGAATTAAAATCCTTCCCAGACATTCAATCCCTAAGAGCTTATGCAGCAACCAGACCAGATCTACAGGAGATGCTTAAAAAGGTATTAAGCACAGAAGGAAAAAACAAAGAATGACCACACACTTCCCAACAGAACAGGAGAACATATAAGCAATGTAGAATACATTGTGACTGAAAACTTGAAAACACACACATGCATCATCACAAAAGTTAAAGAAAACAAAGAAAAAACTGTATAAGAACCTCATAACAGGTATAAAAAATCAAATTTCAATATCAGCCTGAATGTGAATGGTCTAAATGCACCACTGAAAAGACACAGATTGGCAAACTGGGTACAAAACTATGACCTAATAATTTGCTCCATTCAGGAAACTCATCTCACAAGGGATGCACACAGACTCAAAGCCAGAGGATAGAAAACGAACTTCCCAGTGAATGGATCAATAAAGAAGGCAGGAGTCATGATCTTAATATCAGATAAACCAACCTTTAAGAAGTCAAAATTTTTAAAATATGTGAAAGGACATTATACAATGATAAAAAGTTCAATTCATCAAGAAATATCCATCCCAAACATATATGCAGACAACACAGGAGCACCAGCATTTATAAAGCAACTACTAAGTAAACTGAAAGAAGATATTGACTCTAACACTATTATAGCTGGGAACTCAAATACTCTGCTAACAACCGTAGATAGATCATTGAGCCAAAAATTCAACAAAAAGATCTGGAATCTCAAATTGACACTGGACCAAATGGGCTTACTAGATACCTACAGAACACTTCACACAACAACCACAGTATATACATTCTACTCATCACACATGGAACATACTCCAAGATCAACCACTTCCTCAGCCATAAATCAAGCATAAACAAATTTTAAAAGATTGAAATACTGCCATGCACCTTCTCAGATCATAGTGGAGTAAAAACAAATATCAACATCATCAAAATTCTCCCCAAATCCACAAAGACATGGACACTAAGCAGCATCATGCTGAATGATTACTAGGTCAACACAGAAATCAAAGCAGAAATTTAATGATCTCTGGAAACAAATGAAAATGAAGAAACAGCTTACCGAATCTTCTGGGATGCCATGAAATAGGTTATAAGGGAGAATTTATGTATCTATGAACACACATCAAGAATATGGAAAGATCACAAGTTAACAGCCTAGCAAATCACCAAAGGGAACTGGAAAGTCAAGACCACCAAAACCCCGACTTTAGCAGAACAATTCAGATTACCAAAGTAAAAAACCAAATATGAAACAAAGAAGACAAAAATATCATAGAAAAAAATCAACAAAACAAAAAACTTGTTCTTTGAGAGAATAAGCAAGATTGCTGGAGGTCTAGCCAGACTGACCGAGAAAAAGAGAGAAAAAGCCCAAAGAAACACAATCAGAAATGAAAAAGATCAAATCACAATGGACCCTGAAGAAATACAAAAGACTATCAGAGACTACTATGCACACCTGTATGGAAACAAATTTGATAATCTAAATTAAATGGAAGACTTTCTGATATCACATAACCTCCAGGTAGAAGCAAGAAGACATTGAGGCACTAAACAGACCAATAACAACCCAGGAAATTGACTCTGTCATAAGAAAACTACTTCCCAAAAAAGCCCTGGACCAGACAGCTTTCCAGCAGAATTCTACAAAGCATACAAGAAGGAACTGATACCAATTCTATTGAAAATATTCCAGGCAATTGAGAAAGATGGAATTCTCCTCAAATCATTTGATGGAGCTAACATCACACTGATACCCAAACCAGGTAAAGATGCAACAACAACAACAAAAAAGGAGTGCAGGTCAATATCCCTGATGAACATAGATGCAAAAATTCTCAACAAGATTCTAGCAAATTGGATCCAACAACACAACACAAAAATCATCCATAACGACCAAGTAGGTTTCAACCCAGGTATACAGGACTGGTTCAACATCTGCAAGACCATAAATGTAATTATATGTGAACAGATGCAAAAATGGAAACCACATGATTATATCATTAGATGCAGAAAAAGCCTTTGATAAAATCCAGCATCCCTTCTTGATAAAAACTCTCGAATACCTAGGCATAGAAGGAACATACTTCAAAATAGTAAGTGCCATCTACAATAAACCCACAGCCATATTGCTAACTGGACAGAACCTGAAAGCATTTTCCCTGAAAACAAACAAGACAAAACTGCGCACTCTCACCCCTCCTGTTCAACATTGTGTTGGAATTTCTAGCAATAGCAATTAAACATCAGAAGGAAATAAGGGGTATCCAAACAGGAAAAGAAGAAGTAAGTTATCCCTCTTTGCTCATGATATAATCGTATACCTCAAAAATCCAAGAGAATCTGTCAAAAACCTCCTTGCACTGATAAAGGACTTTGGCAAAGTCTTGAGGTATAAAATAAATCTGCAAAAGACAGTCGTATTCTTACACAGCAATAACAAATAGGCAGAGAATCAAATAAAAAGCACAATCCCATTCATAATTGCCACAAAAAAATGAAATACCTTAGCATCCTCCTTACAAGAAACATGAAAGACTTTTACAATGAAAACTGCAAAACACTGCTCAAGAAAATTCAAGCAGAGGCAAACAAATGGAAAAATATTCCATACTCATGGACAGGAAAAATCAACGTTGTTAAGATGTCCATCCTACCAAAGGCAATCTACACATTCAATGCAATACCCATTAAATTACCATCATCATCCTTCTAAGACCTAGATATGACAATTCATAAATTTATATGGAAATATAAACAACTATGAATAGCCAAAACCATCCTTAGCAAAAGAAAAAAAGTGAGAAGTATCACACTTCCAGACTTTAAACTTTACTATAAGGCTACAATAATCAAAACAGACTGGTATAGGTACAAGAACAGGCATATAGACCAATGGAACAGGATAGAGATTCCAGAAGCAAACCTTCATTTCCTCAACCAACTAATCTTCAACAAAGCCTCCACCTACAACAACCACTGGGGAAAGGAGAACCTATTCAGGAAATAGTGCTGGGAAAACTGGCTGACCACATGCAAAAGACAAAAACAGGACCCCTACCTATCACCATACACAAAAGCCAACTCTAAATGGTTAAAAGAACAAACATAAAACCTCAAATTATAAGAATCTTAGAAAATGCAGGAAACACCCTTACAGGAAACGCCCTTACAGGCAACCAATTCCTGAATAAAACTCCAGGTGTCCATGCCATAAAAGATAAGATAGACAAGTGGAACCTCATTAAACTGAATATCTTCTACAAAGCCAAAGAAATCATCAAGAGAGCAAGGAGTTAACCCACAGATTGGAAAAAAAATATTTGCCAACTATATACCTGACAAAGACCTAATGTCCAGGACCTACAAGTAATTCAAATGTGCCAAAAGGAAAAACAAACAAACAAACAAAAAAACAGTCCCATTAAAAAGTGAGCAAAAGACATGAATAGACACTTCTCAAAAGAAGATACACAGGCAGCCAACAGACACAGGAAAAAGTGCTCATCCTCACTAATCATCAGAGAATGAAAATCAAAACCACATCTAGATACCACCTAACCCCAGCAAGAATGACCATGATTAATAAAGCAAACAATAACAGATGCTAGTGAGGATGTGAAGAAAAGGGAATGCTTCTATACTACTGGTGGGAATGCAAACTAGTTCAACCTCTATGGAAAACAATGTGGCAATTTCTAAAAGAACTAGAAATTGACCTTCTATGTATTCCCTACTGGGAATATACCCAGAGGAACTCAAAGCATTCTACAAAAAAGATATCTGCACATGCATGTTTATTACAGCACCAGTCACAATAGCAAGAACATAGAACCAACCATGCTGCCCATCAAAACTGAACTGGATTTTTTTTTAAATGTGGTATGTACACACAATGGACTATCACATAGCCATAAAGAAGGACAAACATATGGACTTCTCAGTAACTTGAATGGATTTAGAGTCAATAATACTCAGTGATCTATCACAGAAAAAAAAACAGAGTACCACATATTCTCACTCATAAGTGGACCCTGAGCACTTACCATAATACTGCAAGAAAGGGATTGGCAGTAGGGGGAAACTCCTGGAGAGGGAAGGGGTACACAACATCAATAAGGGTACCTGATCTCAAACCAGGCAAAGTGGGGCCAAAGGAGGCCCAAACTTTACCTGTATGATGTCCACTTGTATACCTAATCCTGAACTGTACCCCACATCTTTAAAATAAAAATATATTTTTAAAAGTAAAAAAAAAGAACTATTAAAATATTTCTCAATTTTCCAACTTAAAAAAAGAAAAGAAAAACAATGCCTTATAACTGATAATGCTGATATTAAAGAATGGGCTTGGAGAAGCCAGTGAAGAGGGGGCTTGCATGTATTTTACCTATGAATTATACAGATTTACCCTGATTCTGGCACAGACAATTAGGCTAACATCTCTGTATAGCTGATAGCATGAAGGAGTCTTTGCTTCCTGTGAGCTGATTAGCTCCTAAAAGGGATACACAGAAAGCATTGTGCTACATATGCCTAGTTTCTTCTGAACTCACTAGTCAGTTAAACCATCTTTACAAAATGAGGAGTAAACATGAATTTGGAAAGAGGCCAGGAGCAAGAAAAGAAGGAAAAAGTCATTATTTACAGATGAATGCATCCACGAAGCATTTTTATCCAAATCAACAGAGTAAACTCATCATTAATAAGAGAGTTTAGTAAAGCTTCCAGATAAAAAAAATCAACATACATAAATCAATAATATTCATCTAAATGAGCAATCACCAATTAGAAAATGTAATAGAAAATAAGACATCACTTACAATAGCTCCAAATCTAAAGTGTCCAGTAATTAATAAATAATACACAAATTCCTTCATGATAAAAATATCAGAACTCCGTTAAGGTATATTAAAAGAGAACTAAATAAGTGAGAATATATACCCTGATCATAAATGGAATAACATCAAAAAAATCAGTTCCTTCCAAGCTAATCTACAAATTCAGTACACTTCCAAGCAAAATTCTAGGTAAGAGAGTATCTCTGTAACCTTGTTTTTTGTTGTTGTTGTTGTTGTTGTTTTTGGGTTTTTTTCATTTTTCTTTATTTTAAAGATGTGGGGTACAATTCGGGATAGGTATACAAATGTTGATTATGCAGGTACCCTTGTTGATGAGGTATGCCCCTCCCTTCCCTAACAGTTTCCTTCAACTGCCAATCCCACCCCCCCCTGACAGTTTCCCACTATCACAGAAACCAAGAACAGAGTACCAAATGTTCTCACTCATGAGCAGAATTTGAACAATTATAATACTATAAGAAAAGGGATTGACTTCATAGATTTTTTTAATCAATATTTTTTATTATGATGTTGTGGGGTACAGTTAAGGGTTAGGTA
>NW_007257530.1:48447-49611 GCF_000164805.1 Carlito syrichta | reverse complement strand
CCATTTGGCCAATCTATGTCTTTTCAGTGGTGCATTTAGTCCGTTCACATTTAGGCTAATAATTGAAATGCAAGAGTTGATCCCTGTCATAAGGGTCTTACAGAGTTGCTCCTGTTTATTTGTTGTCTTTCTTTGGGTTTTGGAGTTGGTTCGTGTGTGTTTTTAATCTTTTGCCTGTACTCTTGTGAAGAATGCTGTTGTTCTTTTTTCTTTTTCTTCTGTGTTCAGTACTTTCTTAAGTGTTTCTTGTAGAGGTGGCCTGGTAGCGGCGTAGGTTCGTAGGGATTGGATGTCTGGAAAAGATTTCAATTCTCCCTCATTTATGAAGCTTAGTTTGGCTGGGTAGGTTATTCTTGGTTGAAATTGTTTCTCTTTTAGAACTTTGAAGATAGGGCTCCAGGCTCTCCTGGCCTGAAGGGTTTCTGTCGATAAATCTGCTGCTATTCTAATTGATTTTCCCTGGTAGGTAGTCTGACCTTTTTCTCTTGCTGCCTTTAGGATTTTTCCTTTCATAGTTACTTTGTTTAGGCGAATTATTATGTGTCTGGGAATTGGTCTTCTCATTTGTTGTGTTGCAGGGGTTCTCTGAATCTCTTGTGTTTGAATTTTTTCATCCTTAATGAGATGAGGGAAGTTTTCTTGAATGATTTCATGAAATGTTTGTTCCAGTGTGGCTTCGGTTTCTCTTTCTGCCTCAGGAAGCCCAATTATTCTTAGGTTTGGTCTCCTGAAGTGATCATATCTCTTGCAGGTTTTGTTCTGTCTTTTTGAGCTTCTTTTCTATGCTTTTGACAGTTTGGGTTAGTTCTGTGTTTTGGTCTTCGAGTTCTGAGATTCTTTCTTCGGCGTGGCTGATTCTGCTTTCCATGCTTATTAGTCTGTTGTTCATTTCCATCACAGGACATAGAAGAAAAAAAGATAATACAAAAAATCAATGAAACAAAAAGCTGGTTCTTTGAAAGGGTAAACAAGATTGATGGTCCCCTAGCTAGACTGACCAAGAAAAAACGAGAAAAAAACCAAATAAGCATAATCAGAAACACAAAAGATGAAGTCACATCTGACCCTGAAGAAATACAAAAAGATCATTAGAGACTACTACGTACATTTGTATGGAAACAATCTTGAAAACCATAAGGAAAATGGAGGACTTTTCTGACATCA
>NW_007257530.1:35013-48427 GCF_000164805.1 Carlito syrichta | reverse complement strand
TGCTTTCCATGCTTATTAGTCTGTTGTTCATTTCCATCACAGTATTCTTTACTGCTGTCATTTCTGACAACAACTCCTTCCTATTTTCCTCTTGTCTCTCCTCAATTTTTTTAATTCTCTCCATTAATGTCTTGATGTCTGGGTTTGTTGCATGTAGCCAGTCATTCTGGGGACTCTTCATTGTCTGTGTTCCAGAATCTGTTTTCTCATTGTCTGATCTCCCAGGGGTCTGTGTAAGACCTATATTCTTCTTTTGGTTTTTCTTCATTTGTGCGGTTTTTCCCCCCTCCTTACTTTTTCCTTCCCTCCACGTCACCGTCTTCTTTAATTCTGTTATTCAGGGGTAAAGGGATTGGTTTTACTTCTGTTTGTTCAATCTCCTATTCTTATGTACGTCCTCTTACTTTGTTCAATTCTGAAGTTGCACTGTAGGTTGGAGGTGGTCCTTTTTGCAGTTTGAGATGTACTTAAGGGGAGAGCTGTGATTCAAAATCTGTCTGCAGGTCCTGGTATTCGCTGACAGGCGTGTGGATAATGTGGAACCCACTTCCCACTGCCCTGGAATCTTTCCAGGGCAGTGGGGCTGTAGGTTTACTCCCTGAAATAAAATGTGGTTAGCAGAGGGGAGAGAATGGATCAGATAGTGGGTTGAAAAGGGGAGTGGAGAGATAGAGGAGTAAAGGGGGAAACAAACGAGTGTGCCAACAAATAGAGAGAGAGGCCTATACTGAAACAGATAAAAACAATAGACCACCGCTACAGTCGAACCAACTCTCATACAAACAAAAATAAAACATATAGTGATGCTAGCATACCAGCTATCCAACCATCTTATTAGTGTGCTGTTCCTCTATACAAAGACCTGGTTCACAGACAGAATAAAAGAGAAGAAAAGGAAAGGGAAAAGAGAAAAAAGGGAACAATACAGTAGGAATAGAATTAACTCATTAAACTAATAGAATCAATGAAGCACACTCTGAGACATTTCGTTTAAGTCCAATGTCCTTTCAGGTCTGATTTCTCGTTTTTTTTTTTTTTTTCAAGCTGGTAAATTAGTTTGCAGTTAGGGTCAGTTCCCCTGATCTGCTGTGAAGGACAGTTCAGAATAACCTCGGTTCAGAAGTTTAGTCTATGTCTTTATGAAGCTTGTCTCTCCCGTTTCGGTGTTGTTACCTGGAATCGCCAGCAGGTGGTGCTATCTCATCTGCTCGCCCCAGAGGGGGTGGGGCCGGACAGGAACAAGATGGCTGCCTGCCTCCGAGCAGGCAACAGGAGCCCCACGCCGGGTGGGCAGGACAGTCTCCGTCGCAGGAGCGGTGGCAGCGATCCCAGCAGATCTTCCCTGAAGCGGTTTGGTGTGGATCTCCTCCGGCCGGGTTGTGATGAGCTACCCGTGCCAGAGGCCGCGGCGGCGGCAGCGGCGGCGGCGGCAGCGGGAGCGCTGGTGGGGGGAGGGGCTGCGGCAGCGGCGGGAGAGTGCAATGCAGTAAAACTGTCCAGTCGTTGCGATGTTCCAGTGATAGCGGTGGCCGAGCTCTGTCTGAAGAGCAGGCTGCAATGCTGGGGTCCCCAGCCTCCCGGGGCGAGAGTCAGAGACCCACTGCAGATCTCCCTTGCAGAGGGCTTCAGACACCGGGTTGCCCGGTCGCCATCTTGCCGCCGGCTCCCCAATTGTCATTATTTTTAACGTTGACTTTTAAGAAAACACTGAAGACTGAGAAATAGTATTAAATAGTACTATCGGAATTCCATTCATTTAGTGTTTCCAGTCTTGATGGAAAAAACATGACAAAGTCTTTTATGAATAGGTGGTCTGTTGTATGAGCTGAAACATCATTAATATTGTGGGTTTATGAGTTTTTCATAAAGCTTTAGAGTTCACAAAGGATTTAACACATGCAGTGTATTGTCCTAGACACCTACTTGGAGACAAACAACGCTACATTCAGTTCAATCATCCTATTTCCTAGCTTTGTGAACTTGAGCAACTTAATTGTTTCTACTTTCTTAGATAGACAGATAATAATAATAATAGAAAGAAGGAAGAAGAAAATAGAAATCAGCTGGCAATAAAAATTAAAATAATAGAGGTTAAAGGCATGAGGAATATGGAAGCAAAGAGGTTTGCATAATATGTTCAGGAAAAGTCCCTCTGATGAGAGACAACACTGGAACCTGAAGGAAGTGAAGAAGTGAGCTTCGTGTATTTATGGGAAGAGCATCTCAAGGTCAGGTGCAAAGTGCTCAACTCACCAAATGGGATTGATCACAAGGGAACAATATTACAAAATTGCCAGGTAATTCTGGGAATCCAGATGCTGGGAAGATGCTGGGTAGAGCTGAAAAAGGAGCATATCTGGCAAAGATTCTCCACAGTCCTCATGATGTAGGAGTATCAGTGGAAGAAGAACTAAATGGGGTCTTCAGGCAGCTGGACCTTTTCCATATTTTACTGAAGAAAATATTTTCTCTGTGAGATCCTGCACAGAAAGCCACCTGGCAGTTGCTAGTATATATCTACTAACAAGGCATTCCTTACTGGGGGATAAAAACTAGGGGTTGAGAAGTCTACTTCAATTATGTACAATCATAATTTTAAAAATCTGACTCCCTATAACTTCTGCCATTTTGTTGCATTGCTCTCTGCACCCATGGTATCACACATAACTTCCCTCTCAGCACTTGCCTCATTTTTAAAAAGTGTTATAATCTCTCACTCTTTCAATGCTGGGACCATACCTGTCTTGTTCCTTCCACTTTCCTCAGCACCTAACATACTGCCTAGCAATAGATACTTAACAACTATTTATTGATTTGGTACTTAATAGTTTGGGTCCTTGGAAATAGCTGGAGGGCTGGTCTTGAAAGCATTCGTAGTCAGAGACAAGGATAACTTAGCAGTGACCCAACTGTGCCAACAACCGAGGCCTAGATAAGACCAGAGATGGCCAGGCCATCAGTGTAGCTCAAACACCAAGGACCAGAGGGTAGAATGGTGTGACACCAGCATGGACAGAGGATGACAGCCTTGGACCAGATGGTCTCTTCCTATCTTGACAACACAGTTCTATAGAAAACCCCAGAACAACCAGGATTTGAAGTTAAGAAAGAGGAAATGAAAAATTTCAATATCTTTGATACGTAAGTTAATGGGTTGAAATTCATATTCCCTCAATTGTTGAGGGCAACAATAATACAAATATGTATATTTATGTACAAATATATGTACATCTGGCATGTATACATTGCATGCCCATGCCAAGACATTTTTTCTTTTCTTTTTTTCTTCTGTGCTTTGAAATTACAGTTATTTAAACTCTGGGTATATTATCAATCTTGTACAGACCAAATCCTAGGCAAACTAGTTAAATAATATTCTACTTTAACTAAAAATATAGCTGTGAAAGTGCTATGAAGAAGTAGAGAGCGTCTGTCAGGGGAACATAGTGCAGGGTGATCTGAACCAGTATGGACGATAAGGGAAAGTATTTTAGCTTGGTGTCCTGAGGGAGAGACCCTCATCACAAGCCTATCAAACAGATATCACAGACCCATTTTACAGGTAAGGAAAAGGGTAATAGTGTCTGCCTCTGGGAAGCATCAGGCATTGGGCCACTGAAGAGGTGCCTTATTTATCACTGTTTACTTTTCATAAGGAGAAGAGTTTTGTGTTTACTTGTGTCATTAAAAATTCATTTTTTGTGTACTTTTAAACAATTCATGTCGAATATCACCCAGCAATTAAATGCCAATGAGGGATTTTAACTCACATCTGTCAGGTCCCAACACTTGTGACCAAAATGCTTTAAAAACACCTGAATTTCCAATAATAAGACAGTGGGTATATACATCATAGTAAAAATAATATGAAATGAGATCTTTCAGTTTGGAGTCTGATGCTCAAGTGCTTTTGATGTGAAGAGTAGGTCTCCAACAGACCTACTAGCACTGGAGACTTAAATACTGCTGAAAGGCACACACCCAGACCTTTCCCCCTGATGTATTTGTGTTCATCCATTGTTCTTTATAACAGCTTTAACATTCCCCTGGTTGCTGGTATTTGTGTGTGCTGTTCGGGAGGATTAAAAACAACAACAAGATGCAGCACTTGAACAAACCCATAAATCAATACCAAGGGCAGGTCGTGGGACCTTGGCCTCCAATGATGGAAATCTCCTCTGTTGCCAAATGCACACCCACACCTCACACATACCACCACCAGCACCACAGCTGCCTCCGCCATTTTATCCAGTTCATCAGTGGCAGCAAAGAGGCTTTTTATGATAACTTGGTAAGTATGAAAAGGTGATAGGTCTGATTTTATCACGATGTAGGCATTGTTTTTCTGCTTTGAAAATTGGAAGTATATTAGTCAGGAATCTTTTGCTGTTAGAGCAAACGTAATGCAAGACAAAAACCTCATGAAGCATAAAAGGAATTTATGGATGAGGTTAATTATTATTCTAATAATCTTAAGGAAGCCCAGAGGTTGGACATAACATCCCAAATCCTGCTGTAAAACTGTCCCACAAATTGACCATCACTACAACACCTGGGCACAGACACTGTTGCTTGTGGAACCAACACCCCAGACACCAGGAACCACCTGCTGCTGCTGAATCCCATAGCACTGCTGTGGGTTGTGGCTGCCACCCCCTCACCACTCTTGCTGGCAGGATTCTTCGGCTCCTTTTTCTCATGTGACTAATTTCTAACTAATATTCTACTGCAGATGAATCTGACTGGCAGGTGCTATGGTGTGTGCCCATGTCCTAGCTCAAGGGAGGCTGAAACATTTTTAATTTTTAATTTTTGTAATGGGAGATGGGCTCCATCTTACAAGGTGGAAGATTCTTTAAGGTGTTCAGGCACTGAGTAATCAAACATAATAACAAATGCCACCAAAGAGTGCCATGGTAGAGATGACGTGAACCCAAAATGTCTTTTTCTGCCCTTGTTTTCTTTTCTGAAACAAATGTTAAAAATTCAAAGTCAGTGGTGGATACGATAGATTCGTTCTGAAAAGTCATTAACACCTTCATATTCAGCCAAGAGTAAATTAACATTGTATTGGAAGCAAACAAACCTTTATATAAGTGAAAGCATAGTGCCACAAACTAGTGCACAGGAAAAAACTTTCGTCAGCCAGGCCCAATAATGTGTCTTTCAAGCACCTGCAGAGCCATTGCCTCTGACATTCCTCTCCAACCCTGAAGCAGAGTCAATCAGTGTAGATCTTGAGTCCTCTCCTAACTTTTTCCCTCTTGTGACTAAGCAGCATGACGAGTGAAACCCCAAGATGTGTCAAATGTTGTCATTATTTAACATTGATTAAACATACTGTTTTACATCAATAAGGGTACCTGATCTCAAACCAGGCAAAGTGGGGACCCAAAGGGAGGCCCAAACTTTACCTATACGATGACCGTACCTAATCCTGAATTGTACCCCACATCTTTTATATATATATATGTAAACAAAAACACAGTTTTAGTCACTAAAATTCTCAGTACTAAAGTGATAATTCCTTGCTCAGAGACTATGACAATAAGTATTTCTAATTAATCTTTCCACCTACAGCTTAAATACAGAATCCTAGGGATGAAAAAAAGTAGAGTCATGTATATTGCTCTATATTAGTGTCACTTACTGTTCCAGCAAAAATTTTACTATTAACTTTTCAACAAAATCATCATACTGGCTTTTAATTCTAATGGCTTATGGTGACACCTAGTGGCTAATGGGCATATTTTGAAATACCTGATTTCATCAATATAATCAATTTTTTACTTTTTTTCGTAAATATAATTATATTTCATTTATGGATCTGTCACATTTAAAGAAGAAAATAAATATATAAGACTTATCTTTCCCATCACAAAAAGATAAATTCCCAGAAGAGCTATCTGTAATTTAGAAAGGCTTCTTTTAAAAGGTTTACTTTAATCTTCAGATAATATATTAGCTACCTATCATAGTTAAAAAAGAAAGGCAGAAAATATAATTACATCATGCAAGTTCAGAATGAATGCATACATTGTAATCAGTTAACCATCCAAATGTATAGAAATGTGAGGCAGAGTCATTTATAGTACTGAGTATTCTAATTAGTAATGTGACCTTGAGCAAATTGTATAACCTCTCTATGCCTCAGTTTTAAAATTAGTAGTATAAGGTTAGAATTTTGGATGACTTTTGAGAGACTTCTTACATGAGACTCTACACGTTGCCATGTCACATGCCTCATCTAGGCACCTGCTCCTAATACAACAGGATATGAAAGCACTCTATTTTAACTCAGAATTAAAGGTTTGACGTATACCAGCAGCTCTGACACATACATTTTAGGTCATAAATTTATCATCTTTCCCTAATACTAAATTCATTTATAGTCTCAACCTTGAAGAAATGTTTCATAATTTATAACTATTGAATAAAATAATCTTGATTTTGAATGTTTCCTCAGGTTGCTTCACTAAAATGAAAAGGAACCACTAGTATCCTTTTCTTAATATTAATAAACAAATCTTTTTTCACTTTAGTCACAAAATTCATGATTTTGTATAACTTCATCAAGTTTTCTCATGATCTCCCACTTTCTACATCTTAAAAGCTCTAGTCCTAATGGTTGAACTTCTTTTACAGTTATCCTTCCCTTTCCTTGCTAGACAATACCTTCCACACAATCTTGTTCTCTTGAATTTTTGGATTATTAAATATTCCTAGTATAGAGAAAATTATAATAATATGCCCCAAACTCATAAATCCATCATTTATTTATTTTTTTTAATTTTTAATTTTAAAGATGTGGGGCACACTTCAGGGTTAGGTATACAAATGTTCATTATGCAGTTACCCTTGTTGATGAGGTGCTCCCCCCCACCCCTGGACAGATTCCCACTACTACTAATCCCGCCCCCACCCTGCCCCTGGCACTTTCCTACTACTGCCAAACCTTTTCTTATAGTATTATGATAATTGATCAAGGTCCATTTATGAGTGAGAACATTCGTCATTTATTTTTTGTGATTTTAACATTTTGTTATATTTGATTTAGTAAAAATAGAACACTGCACAGACAAAGCTCTATGCACCTATCCCATATCTCCATCTCTATAGAAAATCATCATCTGGAACTGGAGTTTATAATACGCCTGCACATCTTGATATTTTTAACTACATATAATCATAAGTAATACATTGGTTTGCATATTTTAAAATATTATACACATTTTTATATAAATATATATCCATTTGCAATCAGTACAGAAGTTAATTTTTTTTTTTTTTTTTTGAGTTGTAGTCTCACTCTGTCACCCAGACTGGAGTGCAGTGGCAGCTCCCGGCCACCGCAGCCTTGACCTGCTGGGCTCCGGCGATCCTTCTGCCTCAGCCTTCCTAGTAGCCAGAATTACAGGTGCGCGCTACCACGCCCGGCTGATTTTTTGATTTATTGTAGAGATGAGGTCTCGCTGCCCAGGCGGGTCTCGAACCCACGGTCTCAGGCAATTCACTCACCTCAACCTCCCAAAGGCGCGGGATTACAGGCTGAGCCACCGAGCCTGGACAGAAGTTAATTTTTATGAAGTAAGTTTTACCAATCTTTTTGTTTAATGTTTTTACCTTTTTAAAAAATTTTTATTTTAAAGATGTAGGGTACAATTCAGGGTTAGGCATACAAATGATCATTGTACAGGTAAAGTTTGGGCCTCACTTTGGTCCCCACTTCGCCTGCTTTGAGACCAGGTACCCTTATTGATAAAAGTGTGTAGTTTTAATCTGTATTTCTTTGATGATTAGTAAGATTGAGCATTTTTCATGTATCTGTTGGCTGCTCAAATATCTTCTTTTGAGAGGTGTCTATTCATATCTTTTGCCCGCTTTTTAATAGGGCTTTTTATTTTTTCTTTTTGGCATGTTTGAGTTCTATGTAGATCCTATATGTTAGACCTTTTGTCAGGTATACAGTTGGCAAATATTTTTTCCCACTCTGTGAGCTGTCTGCCTGCTCTCTTGATGGTTTCTTTGGCTTTGCAGAAGCTTGTCAGTTCAATGAGATACCACTTGTCTATCGTATCTCTTATGGTATGAGCATTTGGGATTTTGATCAGGAATTGGTGGCCAGTTCCAATTTCCATATGGGTGAATCCTGCATTTTCTAAGGTTCTTATAGTTTGAGGTTTTACGTTCAGTCTTTGATCCATTTAGAGTTGATTTTTGTGTATGGTGATAGGTAGGGGTCTTGTTTTAATCTTTTGCATGTGATCAGCTAATTTTCTCAGCACCATTTACTGAATAAGTTCTCTTTTCCCCAGTGGTTGTTAGTGTAGGCATTGTTGAAGATAAGGTGGTTGAGAAATAGAGGTTTTGCTTCTGGAATCTCTATACTGTTCCTTGGTCTATATGCCTGTTTTTGTACCAATACCAGGCTGTTGTGATTACTGATAAAGTTTAAAGTCTGGAAGTGTGATCCCTCCCACTTTGTATACCTTGAAAACCCAAGAGAATCTGCCAAAAACCTTCTTGCATTGATAAAGGCCTTTGGCAAAGTCTCAGGGTACAAAATCAATGTGCAAAAGACAGTCATATTTTTATACACCAAAAACAAACAGGCAGAGAACCAAATAAAAAGCACAATCCCATTCACAATAGACACACACATACACACACACACAAATACTTCAGCATCTTTCTTTTTTTTTAATTGAGTTGGAGTCTCACTCTGTCACCCAGACTGGAGTGCAGTGGCACACTCCCGGCCACCGCAGCCTCGACCTGTTTGGCTCCGGGGATCCTTCCACCTCAGCCTTCCAAGTAACTTCAGCATCTTTCTAACCAGAGAAGTGAAAGACCTTTACAATGAAAACTATGAAATATTGCTCAAAGAAATCAAAGATGACACAAACAAATGAAAAAATAGTCCATGCTCATGGATCAAAAGATTCAACATTTTTAAGATGTCCATCCTACCCAAGACAATCTACAGATTTAATGCAATACCCATTAAATTACCACCATCATTCTTCCCAGACCTGGAAACAATACGGAAATTCATAAGGAATCATAAACGACCACAAATAGCCAAAACAATCCTCAGCAAAATGTACTTGTTTTAAAAAAAGAAATTTTTCTCTAGCTGAAGGTTATAAAAATACTTTCAATTAATTTTTTAAGTAAAGATTTAATACTTATGTGTTTAACCCATATTTTTGTATATAATGTAAGACTAGGATTTAAATGTATGGGTTTTCTCTCATATGTATAACTATCTTTTATTGAATAAAAGATAGTTATACATATATTTTGTGCTCTGATTTTCACCTCTGTAGTGTTTTATTTTTCTATATGAGTAAGACTGTTCTGTGATATATATTTTTCTGTTTATCTTTCCTTGCATAAATGTCACATAGTCTTAATTTCTACAACTTTAGAGTACATCTGAATATCCATTCTCTCCAGCTTATTGAAAAGTGACAACTATTCTTGACCACTTCTGACACATGAATATAACAATAGCTTGTTAAATTTTTTTTTTAAAAAGCTCTAGTGTAACTTTGCTTGGAAGATACTCTTCATATCTCTTGTTAAATGTATTTCTGGGTTCTATATAATTTTTGTCACTATTACAAATGCTATGCTTTAAGTTATATTTTTCTTATTTATGATATGCAAAAACGTTGATTTTTACATGTTAATCTTGTATTTCAACAACCTTATTAAACTTTCTTTGGTGTCAATTAATTTGCTTGTATCATTCCTTAGATCTTCTAGGTTGATAATCTTTTCCTGGATTTATTGTAATGATAATAATAATTTTGTCTCTTTACTGCTGGTAGTTATGTTTGTTTTGAACTTCTGCACTAGGTGTGGCCTCCAGGAAGACATTGAATAGAAAGTAATACTAATATGCTAGGATAATGCTTCAAATATTTAATTCTTTTTTTTTTTTTTTTTTTTTGAGTTGGAGTCTCATTCAGTCGCCCAGACTGGAGTGCAGTGGCCGCTCCCGGCCACCACAGCCTCTACCTGCTGGGCTCCGGCGATCCTTCCGCCTCAGCCTTCCAAGTAGCTGGAACTACAGGCGTGCGCTACCACGCCCGGCTTATTTTTTAATTTATTGTAGAGATGAGGTCTTGCCAAGTTGCCCGGGCGGGTCTTGAACCCGCGAGCTCAGGCAATCCACTCACCTCAGCCTCCCAAGGCACGGGATTATAGGCTGAGTCACCGAGCCTGGCTAAATATCTAATTTTTAATATGACACGTGCAATAAATTTTTGGCAGAAACTCTTCATAGGATTAAAGAAATTCTTTCTTTCTCCTAATTTCTAGAAGTTTCTTTGCAAACGAGTATTGCATGTTTTTTATCAGATGCTTTTTCTGCATTTATTGAAATAATCATAGGACTTTTATCTGTTAATGTACTAAAAGTTTTCATAATAGTAAAACTTCCTCGCATTCTGAAACAAACCCAATTTAGTCCTAATGTATTCTTTCACATATTAGATTGGATAGATTGGGCCTGCTAATATCTTAGGACTCTTACTTAAAAATTCATAAGAAAGATGAGTCTATAATTTTCCTTATTTATGCTGTTTTTGGTTTTGGTATAGAAATTTTACTAGTCGCATAAACTGTGTTCAAGTGTACTCATTTTCGACTCTTTGGAAAAGTCTGTCATATTTGGATGACCTTTTTCTTGCATACTTGATAAAACTTGTCTGTAAAACTATCTGGGGTTGGATTTGGGTATATGTGAGTGTGGGTGAAGATGAGGGGAGATGAAGATTTTCAAACTATCATCCAATTCCTATCATCGTTAATAGACTGTTCAAATTTTCTATTCAGTTTTGAGTTAGCTCAGGTAAATTACATTTTGTAGAAACATGGCCATTTATTTACTGCATGTATAGTATTATCTTATAATTGTTTAATATCTATTAGATCTATAGATGTCTCTATTTTTCTTCCATCTTGTTTGCCAGGAAGACTTTCTTATTAACTTTACAGAAATACACAAATTTGGTTCTTAACACTGTCTATATTCCCCTTCTATTAAATTGGAATAACAATTGTTTTTCCGTTTTACTAATTTATGCTTTTAGCTGTATTATTTCTTTCCCTCCAGTTTCTGTGTGCTTTTGGGGGGGGGGTTATTTTTGCACTATTCCCCTAACTCTGGTGTGGATCACCGTAGTTCATTACCCTAGTTTTCCTTTTTTTAAAGGCATTTGATACCATAACATTTTTTTCTTAAAAATCATTTTAGGCTGTGTTCAGTGCCCTCCATCTGTCAGTCTAACGCTTTAGGAGGCCAAGGCCGGAGAATCACTTGGGCCCAGGAGTTCAAGGTCATAGTGAGCTATGATTGCAACCCTGTACTCCAGCCTGTGTGACAGAGTGAGACCTTTCTTTAAAAAAAAAAAATACGTATTTTAGCATTACTCCACAAGTTCTGATGCATAGCATGCTTATTATCTTTTATTCCCATTTTCCAGTTTCTATTTTGATTCCCTATTTGATCCATTCATTATTTAGAGTGTGTTTCTGTTTTGATTTATTATGTTTTAGCTTCTAAATGCATGAAACACTTTTAATGAATCTTTTGAAAAGTAAATTATATTTTTAAAAATTTTGTTAGAGTAACCGGACTCCGTGGCTCAGCCTGTAATCCCGCGCTTTGGGAGGCCGAGGTGAGTGGATTGCCTGAGCCTGCGGGTTTGAGACCTGCCTGGGCAACTTGGCGAGCCCTCGTCTCTACAATAAATCAAAAAAATTAGCAGGGCGTGGTAGCACGCACCTGTAATTCCAGCTACTCGGAAGGCTGAGGCAGAAGGATCGCCGGAGCCCAGCAGGTCAAGGCTGCGGTGGCCGGGAGCGGCCACTGCACTCCAGTCTGGGAGACAGGGTGAGACTCCAACTCAAAAAAAAAAAAAAAAAAATTGTTAGAGTGAATACACATTTTGCATTCCTACCAACAGTGTGCAAGCGTTCTAATTTCTCTACATTCTCACCAGCACTTATTGCCTTTTGATTTTTTTACAGTAGCCCTCCTACAAGGAGTGAGGTGGTATCTTATTGTGGTTTTGATTTGTATTCTCCTGATGATTAGTGACACTGTCTTTTCATATACCTTTTAGCCATTTTTATGTCTCCTTTGAAGAAATGTCTATGCAAGTCCTTAGCCCATTTTTAAATTGTGTTTTTGTGTTACTGAGTTGTAGAATTTCCTTATCCTTAAGATCCGTAAAACTGTGACATGAAGACACACTTAGCAAAGCATAGAGTTTATTTTAAAAATATCTACTTTCCAGCCAAGGCAACACAACGAGACCTTTTCTCTACAAAAAATTTAAAAATTGGCCAGGTGTGGTGGCCTGCACCTATAGTCCCAGTCACTTGAGAAGTTGAGGAGGAAGGATGACCTGATCCTAGGAGGTTGAGGCTGTGGTGTGCTGTGATTGTACCACTGCAGATACTTTTTTTTCACTACAAGGAAATCAGGCCATTTTAACACTGACCAAGTTCCTCTCAACCTACTCATTTTTATCGGCAGCATTTTAGTTACACTTTGTTTTTATAACACTGAAATTATTGTTTATACAGTTAGTACTTGGTAGATAAAACTTCATGTTTACCATTTTCTTTATCATTTCTTTTATGCACCTCAATCTTCTTCTAGGTCTTTTTTTCTTTTTTTCATTCTCAGGTGTATCTATTTGTATCTCAAGTGTATTTACTGGTAATCAAATAGTTTGTATAGCACTTCAACAACATACGGACTGTATAGTCATTTTCTCTTAGCACTTAAAGGAAATTTTATATTATCATCTTGTTTCTATTTTTGCTACTGAGATATCTGTGATTACTCTTTAAAGATAATCTTTCATTTAAATAAAATTGCTGTTACATTTTTTTCTTTTACTTTGGTAAAATTCTACAGATTTATCATGATATATCAAGGTGTGGATATATAGATAGATAGATAGATAGATCTATCCTGCTCAGGATTCATACATAATTAATCTGATTAATCTTTTATTAGTCCTAGAAAAGTTCCAGTCAAATTATGTTTCATATTTTTTATTTTCTTATATTGTGATGCTATTTTTGAATAAAATTCTCAGGTTCTCCTTCCAGTTCATAAATTCTCTCTTAGCTATATCTTAATCTGTTGTTTTACCAATCCGCTAATTTTTTTTTTTTAGTGATTATATTTCTCATCTCTGAATGTTATCTTTGGTTCTTTTTCAAATTGGCCTAATTTTTTGAGATACTATTGTGTTGTTTTTAAAATTTGGAATCTTAAACCGGGCTTGGCGGCTCAGCCTGTAATCCCGCGCCTTGGGAGGCTGAGGTGAGTGGATTGCCTGAGCCTGCAGGTTTGAGACCCGCCTGGGCAACTTGGCGAGACCTC